>NC_134273.1:19332918-19632918 GCF_031893055.1 Leptodactylus fuscus | reverse complement strand
CATACCAGAAAACTGGTTGACTTCTGATTTTGATACTTTCATGACCTCCAGGAACTGCCCCTTGGCTTGATTCCGGAAAACCGCTTGTCTCCTGACTTTGGCTCTGACATGTCCTCTAGGAACTGACCCTTGAGTTGATTCTGGAAAACCGTATGTTTACTGATTTTGGCTCTAAGGTTTCCTCCTGAACTGACTACTGGCCTCGACAATCTCTTTCCTGATTTATTCTCCTGATTCTGATCGGTCTTCAAGTTCACCATGGGTTATGGTTCTGATTGTGGAGCCTTTCTCTCTTTCTTTTTTTCTGTGGTGTTACCTTGGCCGTCAAATTCTGAACATGTCCATCTGGCTTTACAGCTGGCACTAGTAAATGGTGTCTGGGACCCATCTTTCATATAGTTTTACTGCTCTCTGTTAGCCAGGTCTTGATATTTTCTGATATTTACTCCAGGAACTCTACCATAACAGACTATGATGCTGAACTTCCAGTCCATATTTCACAGAACAAACCCATCCAAGTGAATCAGGCCATGTGAATCAGAATCCTTTGCGTAAACTTACCCTAACTGGCATTTGAGGTGCTGAAAATAACAGCATTGATTGTTCGGTAATGGTTAGGGCTAGAGAAAAAAGTTTCAACTGACTGTGCCGGAAGTGCTAGAATTGGTATAGATGATGAAAGGTACTCCTTAAGGGGTACATGCTTCAGATGGTACAAGTCGGGGGGGGGGGGGGGGGGTTAGGTGATAAAATATGCCACTTTTGTAAGGGTATTTACACCCAGCTCCGGGGTCGGAATCTTTGCCATGGGCGATGGAAAGTCTTTGCTATACACTAGTATATGCCAATCGAATACCAGACCGTCATAACCGAATGCTGCACATAAAGATCTGGCTAAACCCAATCTATTACACAAAGTTTATGGGCGACTTTAATTCAATACCACATTTAAAACCGAGATTATTACGGGATTTCTCTGCTCAGAAAAGAAGTCTTGTTTATTTGAAATGCGTTTATTGGATGATATTACTTTCTTTTTGATGGCTGAAAAGCAATTTGCAAGTGAAATATAACTTCAGGATGAACTGTTAACATCCTGCATATGAATATCTGGAAAACAATTAAAGGTGGAAGGGATGGAGAATAAGAAGCACATCGGCTGATTCCAATATATATATTTGTTATCCTGAAAAGTTCTCATTAATGTCTGCGGATGATTAAAAGTTTTCAGTAAATTTTTGTGCGGCTATAAATATTCCTGTTTTATGGGCGCGGAGTCTGTGGAAGCCGCGAAGAAAAGTTTTAGTATTTAGAATAATGGTGCAATCGAAGATTTACTGTATTTGTAAAAAATCTTATAAAATATCTAAGATATAAATGACTCTATATAATGTAATCATTTCAATGGAGGAACATTCATTAAAGGGGTTATCGGCTGATAATCCTTTTAGTTACAAGGGCCTCCGACAATAAGTTCATTGTAACGCTTTCCAGCAATAATAATCTTTGAGGGAACTTGACAGCAAGAATTCAATTTCCCTTTAGCGCCACTAGAGGAGAAGGTGAGAATTACATGGTGCTCTTTGCAATCAATGCATGATCTGTATAATGAGTGCAGGGTCTTCCAAAAATTTGAAGCTACTCTTTGCCCCAGGTGGTAGGTGATACATTTTTTTAAAATTTTCAAAAATACTTTGAAATGAGACAAACCCTTTAAAATTATATGTATAGTATATGTATGTCTAATAAAGGGATTTTCAAGAGGTGTTGGTCCTGCATTGAGGAACTGTCTATACTCTAGAACAGGGGTGGGCAATTAATTTTCCCATGGGGCCACATGAGTAATTGTAACGGTTCTAGAGGGCCATGTGCGCCGCTGCAAATTTAGCTCCACCCACTTCTATGCTGACCCCACCCATTCTCAATCATCTTTCCAAGTGCCCCCACAAAGTATAATCCTCCTAAAGTCACCCGTACATTATATGTCCCCACATTATAATGTTCCCCTTCAAATGTCCCACAGTATTAAGTCCCTCTCCTGGTGCCCCAGTATAAACTAGCAGAAACTAGAGGGGACATTAAACTGGGGCAGTTGGAGGGGGACTTTAAACAGTGGGGATAGTTGGAGGGGGACATTAAACTGGGGGCAACTAGAGGCAGACATGTCCCCCTCCAGCTACCCCCCATGGTTTAAAATGCTCCTCCAGCTGCTCCAGTTTAATATCACCCTCCATCTGCCCCCTAGTTTAATGCCCCCTCTCCATGTGCATTCAGTTTAACTGCCCTCATACATCTGCCCCTAGTTCCCCCCTCTTACTCACACATACTGTCTCTTCTCTCTTTATCATCCAGCAGCCTCCATTGCTGGCAGCTTGCAGCAAGCACACAGTCCCGTGTGGCTCCGCCCACTAACAAGTCATAGCCTATCCTGGTCATCCCAGGTCCTTGAGCGAACTGCCTCAAGCTATACGGGCCGGATAGAAGCAGTCAGAGGGCCAGATGTTGCACAGGTCTGCTTTAGAGCCAACATCAACTTTGCATTGGTAGACTTGATGAGACCATAGACACTCGGTCACCTGCCAAAATGGGAAATTACAGCACTAAGATGCCAAAATAGTGACCTACTGAGATGAGCAAATCTACTGATTTAAGATCAGATTTGGTCAAATTGATCCTCAGTTTATAAACCTAGATTATAAAAGTAGTGTATGGCCTATATGGAGATGTCCAAGATAGTCCAGTAACACTAATATCCAGCATTATCGCACCTTTAAGGACTGAAAGTACCGGAACTAAACCTTGTCTGATTTAGATAATGTTGCTAAGGAGGGTTCTCTTAGACTCACATAATTAGGTCAATGATCTAGTTGATGTCAAGCAGCCAATGATAGCTACAAGGTTAATACAACTTCCAATGAATGGTATAAATTGATCATTAAAAGTAAGTCAATAATTGAAAGTAACCACTGGACTATTTTGGATATGTGGAATTATAATAAATCTCTGCTTATTGGAGGCTTAAAGAAATTATCAAAGTTATAAAAATATGAAAGCAGCTTCCGATGCCCAAAAAATCATCAGTACTAACCTCTCAGCTCCCCTGGTAACTCATTGTTGGAGTTTTAGTGAAGCTCAGATATCTGCTTACAAGTAGACAGCATGTGACTGTATGGCTAGATAATGGCTGCGGCAGTCAAATGCCATACTACACATGACTGCTGCGGCCAATAATTAGCTGCAGTAGTCAGATCCTATCCACTTATAGACTGAGACCGACAGGACTATCAGAGAATCAGTGCTGGATTACCAGGGAAACTGAGAGGTGAGTACTAACTCAACTTGTGTTACGGTGTAAGCAGCATCATTTTTTTTTATGATGGGTACCTTCAACTCTTTCCAACCTCCCACTGTACGTTAACTGCTATTGGAGCAAATTTCCCAGTGCTGTTGCTGAAACCAGGGAGCGAGGGAAAAACAGAGACAGTGAGTCTTAATCTTGACCTGACCCCTGTCCCTACCTACTTGCCACAACTGTCCTAATGACAACCTGGCGACAGTCCCTTCTCTGAATAAGTATACACAGAGCACGACAAGACAAAGCAACACAGAAGAGGATTCAGCAAGGCAATACTCAAAGCAGCACCAAATCGCAATCCAAAAAAGTAGTCAAAGGTCAGTAGTATAATACTATAGCAAGAGAAGTGCTTAGCAAGGACAGATTCTCAATACATTGTAGATCAACGCATGGCAACTTATATTGAATCTTTGCCCGCAAACTATATATCAATCTGCTCAGCTCATCTCGCTCTATAACATGCCGTCTGCATTACCAACGTAACAGGTTCTCTCTAGGTCTCGTTTATAATATATCTGTCATATATTGTCTGTAAGGCCCTCCTTTGTTGGCCTCCTACAGAATAGAAAGCCTGAACATTGCGTGGCTACGGCAGAATATTTAAATGAAGAATATCTCATTAACATCCTATTTTATCCCCCTCCAGATCTAATTGCTGTAACATATTTCTCGCTGGGACCTCTGTTGGAGTAGAAGCACCCTAAGGAATTAAATTAGCTTTTACTTGCGGCCTGACCCTTGATATTTATTAAAGATTCCAGGGAAGGTCTAATTAGGTCTAATTTCTGCAGAAAGTGAATTCATTTGTAATATTTCTGGAAATTGTTATGGTGGGTGCAAAAACTTACATTCTGTTCTTTAAACAAACTGCAATTAGAAATCATTTTCTGTTATACCTCACCCACACATGCCGCATTAAATTATACCTTTGTAGGTGGAGAAAAGCTCGCTCTTTAAAAATACCATTAATCCAAGCACACAAATAATTATTTAGGTCTTTGATATGTTTTTCACATTTAACAAATTAACACAAATAGTAGAGAAGAAAAACACGCAAGTCTCAACATATTATTTATATTTATTCCGGTATTTTTAGAATTTTTTTATTTTTTTTTTATATAGAATATTGGATTGGTAATATAGAACAGATGGAAGTCATTTCAGTTTCAAGGTTTGTCAAATTTCTGGGTGAATGGGTGGAGAATAACAAGAGAACTGCCTTGGTGGGTGGAGTTTTGCACCTGTGGGCAGTGCTTAAATTGGGCTGGAACGCACCGGAACTCAATTTCGGCATAGATACAAATTGTCTTTCAGCGTTCTGGTATAAAGAACTCAAAGCCTCAATAATCTAATGTGTCTGAAATGGAATGAAGAACATAAAAAACTGTTACTAGAGATGAGCGAGTAGTACTCGATCGAGTAGGTATTCGATCGAATACTACCGTATTCAAAATACTCGTACTCGATCTAGTACCACTCGCTGTTCGATTGTAAAAGTTCGGTGCAGAACCAGCATTGATTGGCTGAATGCTATACAGTCGGCCAATCAACGCTGGTTCTTCTCCTACCTTTAGAAGTCTTCTCCGTGCAGCTTCCCGCGGCATCTTCCAGCTCTTCATTCACTCTGCCAGGCATCGGGCCTGGGCAGAGCTGACTGCGCATGTCCGCTTGTAGTGCGGGCATGCGCAGTCGGCTCTGCCCAGGCCTGATGCCTGGCAGAGTGAATGAAGAGCCAGAAGACGCCGCGGGCAAGCAGCAAGGAGAAGACTTCTCGGAGGATCCAGCCCGACCCTCACTCGTGGACTTGGTAAGTATAATTTGATCGAACGTTGCCTACCCCTGAAACGAGCATTTTCCCCCCATAGACTATAATAGGGTTCAATATTCAATTTGAGTAGTCGAATATTGAGGGGCTACTCGAAACGAATACCAAACCTCGAACATTTTACTGTTCGCTCATCTCTATTTATTACCTCTCCTGACTCCAAAAGACTTCAGGCTTACTTGGTGACATCCCAAATGTAGTCAATGTAGACAAATGGTAGTCCAAAAGTTTCAGTATGATTTAGTTGATAGATGCTTTACAAGTAGAGATGGGCAAATTGACTCGTACTGAGCCGGGCTCGACCTGAATATTATGAATTGTTAGTTTTTACGAAAGTGAGCAAATGGAGATTTGTCTTGGGTAAACTAAAATGGTCGCTGCATTATACTCTGGGTTCTCGTTACGATTTACCTTCATTTACATAAATGACAGAGAAAAGACTAGGAGTAGAGATTGGCGAATCACTTCTCCAAGAAGCGTAGTCAACCATTATATTTCAAATTGTTCGGGTTTTATACTAAACTATTTGTATTTGATTAACTAAAATGGCTGCAGCAAATCTGCAACTTTTCAGACTCAAGAATATAATAGATGGAGTCCAGGGGAGGTGAGTATAAAAAACATTTATACTCACCTTCTCTTTGTTGTGTGTTGTCATACACCTGGGGTCACCACTGAGACCTGACATTGGGTCATCAGTAGTCAAATGACGTCAGGACACTTGGAACTCATAAGGACCAATCATCAATCGAGGTTCAGACTGAAATGAAGCTACATCTGAACCTGAGATTAAACCAATCTACAGGGTTTTCCCATCTCTAATACTCTTGAATATGTATGACTAAATTGACAACAAAGTAATGCCAAGTCATATCCATGGAGCTTTGACCTCTGATTGGACAGTTCAGTTGGTGCAGGAGCAACCCCTACAGAATCCATGATGGGTTCATCTGACAACTCCATGGTGACAAGTTGTGTCTGGGGTTAATTGGTAAGCAAAGCCATTGTGTAAAGTCAAAGCTCTGCAAGATCCACCAGCCAGAATTTGGAGAGCAATCTTAAAATTCCTCTCAAAATTCTGCTGTGTGAACTAAGCCCAAATCCACCCTGGTACTTGCTCTTACATGGGCACAAAGCTGAGAAATAAAAGCTAGTAGGGATGTTAGGGAATTGCTAGGACAGCAATTCCCCAGCAGCTTCTGGAAACACTGGGAAGGGGCACAAGAGACAGTGGTCCCTAAGCTGAACCCCCCCCCCCCACTTCCCTACCTGTTTGCCTAGTCCTATCCTACGTAATAGGCAACAACTTGGAGACAATCCCTACCTATATATGTGACACACAAAATGCAGACAAGACAAAATAACAAGGGAGGTCAGCTAGCCAGGGGTCAGTAACAGTCGAGAAAAGCAGTACCAAATCGAAATCCAAAAGAATAGTCAAAAGGGAAAGCCAGGATAAAGAATACAAGTAACTAAGCAGCAAGAGAAACACCAGCAAGCACAAGGCAATAGCAAGCACCAATGTGAATGAGAGCCAAGAATAAATAGGTTGGAAGAACCCGCCCTGGAGTTGATAGGTGATAGGCTGTTAATCACAGGGCAAGGCTAAACTTAACCACTTCATGAACAGAGGCAAACAAGATCAGAAGGCGGGTGTGGTGGAAATTCAATTACTGAACTAGAGCCGTGTTCACACAGTGCAACCAAAAACTCTAAGCAAGGAACCAAACTGCACACACCTCCTGCACCGCCGCATGCGAACAGAGGGTGGCGCAGTGACTAGAACAGGCAGAGATGTTACAAGGGATTATTATTTTATGCCACTGACAATTTTTATCTTAGGTCTACGGATATTCTAATCACAGGAAAGTAACGACTACATAATAATCCTTACTATCCGAAATATTCTATGAACCTGCCACTTACTGCACAAGACTCACAAATGAAAGAAATAAACCATGTGAATTTGCATTAATGGAAATGTAGTTCAGCTTCCTAATGCTTTTACTTCTCTAGTTAAAAAAAAAGGCAAAAATAAAGACCCAACGGCCCGAACTCTAGTTCTGACTGCGGGAAAGCAATAATAGCTCAAACAAGCACAACACAGACACCCT
Organism: Leptodactylus fuscus; assembly: GCF_031893055.1. NCBI lineage: Eukaryota > Metazoa > Chordata > Amphibia > Anura > Leptodactylidae > Leptodactylus > Leptodactylus fuscus. The sequence continues at coordinate 19,625,624 of NC_134273.1, read as the reverse complement.
GAGGTTCATACATATAAAATATAATTGGGCTCATACTCTATCCTCGGGGAGACATTGAACACAGAGTGAAATAAATTATAGCCCAGATTATTTAGGGAATATGATAAAACAGAAGCTCGTAAGTAAATATAAAAAAGTAAAATCTTGTTCCCTCTGTAACCTCCAGCTACTATCCGACTTGTAGCTAAATCCTATTTAAATATATATCTATGGTTAATTACTTGTGCTTTCTAGCATGAAAAGTATTGGTCCATGACAGATAAATAATGGGTAGATAGATAGATAGATAGATAGATAGATAGATAGATAGATAGACAGACAGACAGATAGATATGAGATAGATGGACAGATAGATAGATAGATAGATAGATAGATAGAAGATAGATAGATAGATAGATAGATAGATATGAGATAGATGGATAGATAGATCAGATAGATGATAGATAGATAGATAGATAGATAGATAGATAGATAGATAGATAGATAGATATTGTAGATAGATAGATAGATATGAGATAGATGGATAGATAGATAGATCAGATAGATGATAGATAGATAGATAGATAGATAGATAGATAGATAGATAGATAGATAGATCAGATAGATAGATCAGATAGATAGATAGATAGATAGATAGATAGATAGATAGAAGATAGATGGACAGATAGATAGATCAGATAGATGATAGATAGATAGATAGATAGATAGATAGATAGATAGATAGGAGATAGATAGATAGATAGATAGATATGAGATAGATGGATAGATAGATTAGATAGATAGATAGATAGATAGATAGATAGATAGATAGATATTGTAGATAGATAGATAGATAGATAGATAGATGATAAATAGATAGATAGATAGATAGATAGATAGATAGATAGATAGATACAACATCACTCTCTAGAGGGCACTAAGACATATGCTAATAATAGGTATACTGTATGAAGTATAAACTACGTTATTTATCATTATCTATGTATAGTAATGTGAGGTTCTTAGTACAATTTTGGATCTAATTTTGAGAGCCCATCTGCCCCAACAAGGCAACCTCATTCAGATATACATTCCTTTCTTGGGTCTCGGTTTAAAGCCTTCTAAGTGAACTTGACAAGTAGGATCCAAAGATGTATTATGTTTCTAATTGAAATAGCCTTGGATGCGTGGAATACAAGTCCAACATGGAGGAAACCACAAATGCTACATAGACAATGCAAAAGACAAAGTATCTATCTATCTATCTATCTATCTATCTATCTATCTATCTATCTATCTATCTATCTCCTATCTATCTATCTATCTATCTATCTATCTATCTATCTGTTTATCTATCCTCCTCTTTATCTGTTTCATGTCTGTTTCATATCTATCTATCCATCCATGCAGTGGCGTAACTAGGAATGGCGGGGCCCCGTGGCGAACTTTTGACATGGGGCCCCCCCGACACCAAAGATCTCGACTGAGTCCCTCCTACGCATTCCTGCACACAGTATTATGTCCCATAGTGGCCCCTGCACACAGTATTATGTCCCTTAGTGGCCCCTACAGGACTAAATACTGTCACCGCTGACCGCTATACCAGGACAAATTGTGGATAAAAAAAATCTGGTCCTGTGCATTACAATTTAGTAACTCCATGTGCCTCATATTAATAGCAGTTAACCCTATCATCTCCCTCACATTAACCCCTGTGTGCCTCACCATAAGAGTTACTGATATGTGAGAGACATGGAGGTAATAATAAAGTATCTTCATTACTATTACCCCCATATGTCTCACATATCAGTAACTCTTATGGTGAGGCAAACAGGGGTTAATGTGAGGGAGATGATGGGGTTAACTGCTATTACTATGAGGCAGATGGAGTTACTAAAACACAAGTAATCCCCCCAAATGCCTGATAGTAATAAGAATAGTAACTAGAGATGAGCGAACAGTGTTCTATCGAACACATGTTCGATCGGATATCAGGGTGTTCGCTATGTTCGAATCGAATCGAACACCGCGTGGTAAAGTGCGCCAAAATTCGATTCCCCTCCCACCTTCCCTGGCGCCTTTTTTGCACCAATAACAGCGCAGGGGAGGTGGGACAGGAACTACGACACTGGGGGCATTGAAAAAAATTGGAAAAAGTCATTGGCTGCCGAAATCAGGTGACCTCCATTTTAGACGAATAGTGGATTTCAAATCCGGGTCATATGAGAATGTGAACTTTGTGACTATGAGACAGGGATAGCTGTACAGGCAGGGATAGCTAGGGATAACCTTTATTTAGGGGGGAATGTTATTAAAAATAACTTTTTGGGGCTCTATCGGGTGTGTAATTGTGATTTTTGTGAGATAAACTTTTTCCCGTAGGGATGCATTGGCCAGCGCTGATTGGCCGAATTCCGTACTCTGGCCAATCAGTGCTGGCCAATGCATTCTATTAGCTTGATGAAGCAGAGTGTGCACAAGGGTTCAAGCGCACCCTCGGCTCTGATGTAGTAGAGCTGAGGCTGCACAAGGGTTCAAGCGCACCCTCGGCTCTGATGTAGGAGAGCCGAGGGTGCACTTGAACCCTTGTGCACCCTCGGCTCTGCTACATCAGAGCCGAGGGTGCGCTTGAACCCTTGTGCACACTCTGCTTCATCAAGCTAATAGAATGCATTGGCCAGCGCTGATTGGCCAATGCATTCTATTAGCCCGATGAAGTAGAGCTGAATGTGTGTGCTAAGCACACACATTCAGCTCTACTTCATCGGGCTAATAGAATGCATTGGCCAGCGCTGATTGGCCGAATTCCGTACTCTGGCCAATCAGCGCTGGCTCTGCTGGAGGAGGCGGAGTCTAAGATCGCTCCACACCAGTCTCCATTCAGGTCCGACCTTAGACTCCGCCTCCTCCAGCAGAGCCAGCGCTGATTGGCCGAATTCCGTACTCTGGCCAATCAGCACTGGCTAATGCATTGTATTGGCGTGATGAAGCAGTGCTGAATGAGTGTGCTTAACACACACATTCAGCTCTACTTCATCGGGCTAATAGAATGCATTGGCCAATCAGCGCTGGCCAATGCATTCTATTAGCGTGAACTGAGTTTGCACAGGGGTTCTAGTGCACCCTCGGCTCTGCTACATCAGATTGCTACATCTGATGTAGCAGTGCCGAGTGTGCATCAGATGTGTAGTTGAGCAAAACTGACTCAGCACTGCTAAGTCTCTGCATTCGCATAGGAATGCATTGGCCAGCCTTCGGCCAATCAGCGCTGGCTCTGCCGGAGGAGGCGGAGTCTAAGGTCGGACCTGAATGGAGACTGGTGTGGAGCGATCTTAGACTCCGCCTCCTCCAGCAGAGCCAGCGCTGATTGGTCGAGTTCCGTACTCTGGCCAATCAGCACTGGCCAATGCATTTCTATGGGGAAAAGTTAGCTTGCGAAAATCGCAAACTGACAGGGATTTCCATGAAATAAAGTGACTTTTATGCCCCCAGACATGCTTCCCCTGCTGTCCCAGTGTCATTCCAGGGTGTTGGTATCATTTCCTGGGGTGTCATAGTGGACTTGGTGACCCTCCAGACACGAATTTGGGTTTCCCCCTTAACGAGTTTATGTTCCCCATAGACTATAATGGGGTTCGAAACCCATTCGAACACTCGAACAGTGAGCGGCTGTTCGAATCGAATTTCGAACCTCGAACATTTTAGTGTTCGCTCATCTCTAATAGTAACCCCAGTACGTACCTGTGTAGCTTCAGTTTCATTTTCCTGGAGCAGCTTCTTCCTCTTCTCTTCTGTGCTGGACGGCAGGGATAAGCCCCGCCTCCTCCTCTCATTGGTGGGCAGAGGACAGCAGAGAAAGGGAGGGGGGAGAGAGGGGGGGAACGTCCTGCAGTGCTGAGAGGAGCCAGACCTGCAGCTCCTGTGTCTCAGCCGTTGCTGCAGCTTCGGGGCCCCCTGTTGGTGGGAAAGTATTCCACCAACAGGGGGCCCCGATCATTATACTCGGGGGTCCGAAAAGACCTCCGAGCATAATGATAGCAGCGGTAGAAGCTGTCACCGGGCCCCTAATGCCCCGGGCCCTGTGGCAGCTGCTACCGCTGCTATGGTGGTAGTTACGCCACTGCATCCATGGTGTAATACATAGACATAACAAGAACATTTCTACAATATCTGCCACTTTAATCATTAACATGTCTGACAGGCCAGGTGTTGATCATTGCAGGTGCGACCATGTGGTGCATGTTGTAATTTGTGCACCTCCATTTTCCAGTCCTCAAAGATAATTAGCAAATTATATTGTTGTCACTTGCCAACTATATTAAAATGGTACTATTCCGTTATCGGGCCAGCAGCAGCGCAGTTCAGCAGCAGCTTTCGGGACAGCAGTTCAGCAGCGGGAATTACAATGACATCCGAGGACTGCTGGCCCGATGCTTGTGCCCAGTAACCAGTACATCGATGACCCCCCTCCCCCATCCTTCTCCTCCTGCCAGTGCTGCCCCCCAGCTCTCCTTACATCTTCCCCGTACCCTCTCCCCGCCACACGACTAGGCCTCACCTCAGCGCTAGTACCGAGACCGAAAGGAAAGACACCGGGGCTCAATCCAGGCCCTGACAAGAAACACGCCGACTATAGGAACGGTGAGCTACAGCGAGCCGGAGGGACAAACTTTCTGCAGCGTCCGGCGGCTATCTAGTAGCATTCATTGCTCAAGATTTACGGTGAGGCCTATTACAGGGAGAGGGTACGGGGCAGATGTAAGAAGAGCTGGGGGGCAGCACTGGAAGGAAGAGGAGGATGAGGGCATCGATCGATGTACTGCCTACTACACACAAGCACGGCCTCTATCATCGGGCCAGCATCGGCTTAGTCATGTGGCGGGGAGAGGGTACGGGGTAGATGTAAGGAGAGCTGGGGGGCAGCACTGGAAGGAGGAGGAGATGGAGGGGGGGTCATTGATGTACTGGCTACTGGGCACAAGCATCGGGCCAGCAGTCCTCGGATGTCATTGTAATTCCCGCTGCTGAACTGAACTGCTGTCCCGAAAGCTGGTGCTGAAATGCGCTGCTGCTGGCCCGATAACGGAATAGTACCATTAAAATAATGTAATGTTGGCTTTTTTACAAAAACCTAAAATTTGCATAGCTGACCCCAAGGAGTCCATGGCACCACTGCTGTGATAAATAGGAACAGATGAGCAAATCATTCTGCCAGATTTGTTGATTTGCAGACTCCAATTTGGAAAATTGTGATCAAGAAAGACCATAATGAGAAAAAATCTTCTCAATTTTTACTTTTGTTTAAAACATCACAATGTGCCCGGTGAATGAATGACAAAACGAACTTTTCACATTTGCATATCAAATGGATTTTTTGTTCACTACTTGTATAGAGTCCCTATGATAAGTCTGCAGTTTAGCATTCAGGAATTCCCAGGTAAGGCTTTGTTCACATCCACATTGGAGGCTGCAAATAGTGCTGCATGTAGTGCTGTTTAGAGATGAGCGAACACCATTCGATCGAATAGGTATTCGATCGAAAATCAGACCGTTTGATGTATTTATTCCCAATCGAATACCACGAGGCATACGCAGTAAAAATTTGTATCCCCTCCCACCTTCTCTGGCGCATTTTTTGCACCAATAACTGTGCAGGGGAGGTGGGACAGGAACTACAACGGAGGCAGTGAAAAAATTTTTTAAAACCCATTGGCTGCCGAAAGCATGTGACCTCCCATTCATAAGAACGTCCGCCGCCATGTTCGAGTCATTTCGCGGTGAGAGATAGGGAGAGAAACATATCTGCTGAGGGCTAGATAGGCATTAGCTTGAGATAGGCAGGGAAAAACCGGAGTACAACAACAGCTCTTCTCAGAGCTATACACTGCAGGGACAGGAGTCCAGCTTTCCACTGACGGTGGAAAACAGGGATACACAAGATTTACATGTTGCTATATACGTGCACACCAGCTTTTATTAGGGGTGTCCCCCCACAAAATAGCTGGAATACAGAGAAGTTACTTCTTGCTATATATGTGCAAACCAGCTTTTCTTTGGGGTGCCCCCTCCCCTCCAAATTTGCAGGAATACAGAGTAGTTACCTCCTGCTATATACATGCAAATCAGCTTTTATTAGGGGTGACCCCCCAGAAAATAGCAGGAATCCACAGCAGTTACTTCTTGCTAAATATGTGCAAACCAGCTCTTCTTTGGGGTGCCCCCCCCCACAAATGTGCAGGAATACTGAGCAGTTACCTCCTGCTATATATGTGTAAACCAGCTTTTATTAGGGGTGTCCCCCAGAAAATAGCAGGAATCCACAGCAGTTACCTCCTGCTATATACGTGCAATCCAGCTTTTATTAGGTGCGTCACCCATAAAATAGCAGGAATCCACAGCAGTTACTTCTTGCTATATACGTGCAAACCAGCTTTTCAGGCAGTGTGTAACCCCAAAACAGGGATACAGAGCAATTAGGTCCGGCTATGTACGCTCAATCCAGTTTTTCATGGTGTGTAACCCCAAAACCTACCTGGGAGACACAGAAATTCAGTCATTCAGGAATTCAGGTACACTGAATCCAATTTTTAAGGGTCTACCCCCCAAAGCAAAGTGGGAGACAGCAATACAATCAGGCTATATGAGCTCAATCCAAATTTTAAGGGTCTACCCCCAGAAGCTAAGTGGGAGACAGCCGTTCATTCAGCCAGGCCATGTATGGTAAATTCAATTTTTAAGGGTCTACCCCCCCCCAAAAGCTAAGCGTGATACACAGCAATTCAGTCACGCTATATCAGCTCAATCCAATTTTTTGTTCAATCCATTATTGTTTGCTCTCCATGATGTGAACTATGCCTTTGTCTTTTGAAAGGCAACCTAACATGAAGTCAGCCATGTGTGCCAGTGTGTTACTTGGCATGACTTATAATGAGCTTCTAACCAGCACAGTTGGGGGAATCAGGGTGGATTGAGCCTCTAACCAGAAGAGTTTGGGGGCATTAGTGTGAATTAAACCTAGTAGGAGCAGAATTGTGCAATGCTGATGGTGGAGGAGTATGAGGAGGAGGAAGAATTGTAGAGGGTGAGCACACACATCAAACTTCATGTCAGGGTGCTTGACACTGCTGGAAATGAAAATGATGGGTCTATGCAGTGGCTGCTCATTTTGATCAGAGTCAGCACTGACAGCTGGCTGTGCTTATCCATGATTATGCCACCGGCTGCGCTGAAGACATTTTCCGATAGCACGCTGGCGTCAAGGCAGAAAGGGACCTCCAATGCATAGAGTGCAAGTTCCAGCCACAAATCCAACTTGGAGACCCATTAAATGTAGGGCGCAGAGGGATCGGAGAGGACAGGGTTGGGGTCGGCCAGGTACTCCCGCAACATGCGCCTATACTTGTCCCTCCTCGTGACACTAGGCCCCTCAGTGGCAGTAGTTTGGTCAGGGGGTGCCAAAATAAAACAAAGGATAGGGCATGTTGAAATTCGAGACTGTGGTAGAGTCAAAACACCATCATACACATGAGATGGTTGACTAGTCCCAATGACATTCAAGGGATTGGCCAACATTTATCGAAGTGTATGGCCACCTTTAGTCAAGCCCTCAAGATATTGCAATATACTTGTCAAAAAGTGAAGGACAATACAATTATTTTTGGACTCTGCTCTTTTAGTTCTTGTATATGATGATTTCAAAAGTAACAACGTACCAAACATAATAGTAACTAATGGAAAGTAGCACAAAAACTATGTTACGATATATTAGAAGGAAATGTCTCTGTTTCCCTGTAGTCAAGGAGATCACAGCTTTTGTATCTTTTTATATAGATACACAGTATTTTTTCTATTTCGGTGTGTACATATGTTAGAAAATTGTCTGAATCTTCCGAAGAGAAGAGTGAATTGGGGGTTGATTAACAGATAACCCCGGGCTGTATGAATCAGTCATTGAATACAATGTATAAAAATGTAATGTAGTCGGTGATATGGAGCCGATCACCTCTGTAGCTTATTGTGGAAGTGAACTAAAAATATAAAAATTGGGTAGAATCTTTTTACTTATTAGCTGCCAGACAAACTCTTGTTCCTCGTTTTAGTCAAACCTGTATATGTTCTGAATGGGAAGACTGTAGGTGTTGCAGTATCTCAATATTCCCTGAGAACATAGATCATAGAAGTACTATGGACCCATCTCCATGTCTGAACAGCCCAATGGCATCCATCATCTGATCGGTGCTGTCATCCTGATCATTTCTGGGTGTTGTTTATCCAAATCTGTTCAGCCATTCCAAAGATATAAGCCCTGTAAATTTAGGATATACTAGCCAAATGGGCAGCACCACTGTGGTTCTTGTGAGTGGGGTCTCTGTGTGTTATTTGTCATGCAGTGTCATCAACCTCTTAGCCAGTAAACCCAACTTTGCAGGGCTTATATCTTTGGAATGGAAGAACGGATTTGGATAAACAAAACACCAAAATGCTCAGGGTGGTAGCGCCGATCAAATGAGGTTTCTCAATGGGCTTTGGAGTCCTTGTTACAAGTCCTCATTATGAGGCTGTTTTTGCAGACCAGCCTCCTGCCGATAGATCTCTCTTCCTTTTGGAGGAGATATTCTGGTTTCGCTTTAATTCCAAGTCATGTTAGTAGGCTTCTTAAAAGCCAGACATTCATCTGTAGGAACACTAGTGGAACAGTTTTGTCTTTTTCATGAAGAAAAGCCTATTTCCATTTCTTCCCCTGAGAACAAGAGGATTGATCATTGAAATTTTAACCCCAACACCATCTGCTTTGGAAGAGTCGAGAGTCCTCCATATACATAAGATTGTCTGTTGGTCCAAAATGTGCGGGTTCAGGTGACTTTGCTCTGATGTGGGGGCCTTAAGAATCGTAAGAATAGGGCGGACTAAACAGAGGTAAAAAGGTAAGGTGCCCACCTAGATATTTTTATGACCTGGACTATATAGTGGACAGGACATTGATGGTAGTCTACAACACTACTATTTGACCTTGTTTAACTGTATTCTTGTATCATTTTCGTTGTTTGGCAGCACTATTTTGGTACTTTGTGTTGATATTACTTGGGCTCTGTTTGTATTGTTGGGGCACTGTGTAATGCTAGTATGTGGGTACTATATACAGGAAAGAAGAAGGTCCTTCAAACAATGTTTTACTGACTTGGCAGTGCATGAGCATGGTATGGAACTATTAATGATTTTATGATGCCATATAGAGATGAGCGAGTAGTACTTGATCGAGTAGGTATTCGATCGAATACTACAGTATTCGAAATACTCGTACTCGATCGAGTACCACTCGCTATTCGAATGTAAAAGTTCGATGCAGAACCAGCATTGATTGGCCGAATACTATACAGTCGGCCAATCAACGCTGGTTCTTCTCCTACCTTTAGAAGTCTTCTCCTTGCTGCTTCCCCGCGGCGTCTTCCGGCTCTGAATTCACTCTGCCAGGCATCGGGCCTGGGCAGAGCCGACTGCGCATGTCCGTTTGTAGTGTGGGCATGCGCAGTCAGCTCTGCCCAGGCCCGATGCCTGGCAGAGTGAATTCAGAGCTGGAAGATGCCGCGGGGACGCTGCACAGAGAAGACTTCTCGGAGGATCCAGCCCGACCCTCACTCGTGGACTTGGTAAGTATAATTTGATCGAACGTTGCCTACCCCTGAAACGAGCATTTTCCCCCCGTAGACTATAATAGGGTTCAATATTCAATTCGAGTAGTCGAATATTGAGGAGCTACTTGAAACGAATATCGAATCTCGAACATTTTACTGTTCGCTCATCTCTAATGCCATATAATAATAATAATAATCATCAGTGCACATGTAGCAGAGGCAGGAGATGATGGTGTCTGAGTGGCAAGAGCAGTGCTCTGAGGGCTTCCCAGTGCACCAACTGCCTTCAAAGTCTCCAGATCTACAAAAATGATATAATAATAATAATAATAATAATAATAATAATAATAATAATAATAATAATAATAATATAATATATATATATATATATATATATATATATATATATATATATATATATTTGGAGACTTTGAAGGCAGTTGGTTCCCTGGGGGCGGGCCTTCAGCCCTGGGAGCACTGTTCTTGCCAATCAGAGCCCCATCTTCTCCTGCCTCTGATATATATATATATATATATATATATATATATATATATATATATATATATAGCAACTGAATATTCTTGGGAGAGGTAGTAGACTCCCTTTAAAGGGATTGTCCACCATAGACAATCCCTAACGACCCCTATAACCCCAGTTTTACCTGTAAAACCAGCACATAATCGCCTGAACTAGCGCTAGCATTACCTGACATAGCCCTTGGTTTTTCTCTATTCTGAGCAAAAAAGGGTGAAAAAATAATACAGAAAAAAAAGACTTCCCGCGAGTTTATAAGAGCACTGTCAGACGCAGGCAGATTTTATTAAGACTCTAATAAGCAGCCCTGTTTTGTGGCAGCCGAATACCATGAACATAGTACAATGCGAAAGCAAACAACTCCCCTTATTTGTCAGGGTTATATAGCAGTGTACCATTATACGGTATTATATAAATCAGCTCCGCCAGCTATCAAAGGAAATAGGAGATCATTAAAGAAACAGGTTTATAAAATATTTCCCAGCAAACTCGGTGCCGGTGTCAAGAAAGAGTCTGAAGTTTAAAGTTTAATTATTATATTTAACCGATTCTGCATGCATTCATATCCCATGGGTGCAGACAAGTACCTCGGCCTTTCCAGTATAAAACAGAATATGTAATGATTGCATCGCAAAGTGTACATTTCCAGTTCGGCATTCAACAGATTCTAAATGGGCAAAATAGACGGTTTTAAACTGATGTCAAATATATAGGCTTCAAAGCTGAGGGGGCGTAGCGAGGGTACTGAACTGCCTTGTGAAGAACGCTGAAAAATTCCTATTAAAATCTGTTTTTTTTCCCTTTTTTTTTTTTTTTTTTTTACTAGACTTTACTATTTTGCTCGCAACGGATTATCAGGCACGAACGCTCTATGTCTATTATAGGACGGCAGAAATCTTATAATCTTCTGCTGGTTTAAATTACCCGTAATATATGTCGGAAAATGAAGTCTTTATTAATGAGGGTTCCAGTCTAATCACGCACAGAAGTTTCCTTGGCCACACATGTTAGGATTCAGCTTAAGTCAACATGTCTATTTATCGGCCATGCCAAACAGCTGGATCCTATTGGTGCAGCTGGCTGATGACCTCATAAAACGGTGATGGCATTCACAAGTTTACTGGGGTCTCTGCCTGGAAACAATTATAATAGATATAGATGGGAATCGGTCTTGGCCATTTTTATGGATCAAAAAAAAGGCCAAAACGGGGAAATTTGGCGTAAAATGGGCATAATTCTCCCTGTGATTAATTCTGATGGATTTAACAGGATTTGCTGATATTTAAGAAAATCTTCTGATCTTGCAGGAAACCTGTGCTAATGTATATGAAGTATAGAAAAGAGTTATATTAGGGTCAGAAAATCACTATACTGGGGTGTAGAGTCTAAGAAATCCTCCTGTTTGCCACCTTAAAGGGAAAAATGAGATTAAAGGTAGGGAATTCTTGTTATATGAATGAATAAGCATAAACAATTATGTATGTTTGGTTATTTTTATAATTCTTATTATTATCGGGCTCATGCTATCCTTCCGGGTTTATACTTTCTGGTTGTGGGAGTGTCAGTGGGTTTCCAGGCACACTCGCGGAGCATTGTCCCACTGCACCACCTACCACTTTATCAATTATGCCCAATATACCTACTTACTAGAGATGAGCGTAGAGTACTCGATCAAAAAGGCATTCGATCGAATACTACGGTATTCGAAATACTCGTACTTGATCGAGTACCACTTGCTATTCGAATGGAAAAGTTTGATGCAGAACCAGCATTGATTGGCCGAATGTTATACAGTCGGCCAATCAACGCTGGTTCTTCTCCTACCTTTAGGAGTCTTCTCCGTGCAGCGTCCCAGCGGCGTCTTCCGGGTCTTCATTCACTCTGCCAGGCATCGGGCCTGGGCAGAGCCGACTGCGCATGCCCGCTTGTAGTGCGGACATGCACAGTTGGCTCTGCCCAGGCCCGATGCGTGGCAGAGTGAATTCAAAGCCGGAAGACGCCGCGGGGACGCTGCACGGAGAAGACTTCTCGGAGGATCCAGCCCGACCCTCACTCGTGGACTTGGTAAGTGTAATTTGATTGAACATTGCCTACCCCTGAAACGAGCATTTTCCCCCATAGACTATAATAGGGTTCGATATTCAATTCGAGTAGTCGAATATTGAGGGGCTACTCGAAACGAATATCGAATCTCGAACATTTTACTGTTCGCTCATCTCTACTACTTACACACACACACACACACACACACACACACACATAAATATATATATTTAATGATAAAGCATGTTGCTCATCTAATTCCCTCTCCCTATGCAGCTACAATACATCCAGTCCTTCAGTGTCCATAGAGCGGAAGAATTTCTGTCTTATGGAGACATGGTAGAGGTTAAAATAGTTAAAAATAAAACCACTATTTTCCATACAGGATTCAGCTGCCTCTAATCATTAGGGTTGAGCGATCAGGATCGGAAAAGATCGGATTTCGATCGGCGATCGAGTAAATTTCACGATCGCGATTGGAATTCCGATCCCGATCTTTTCCAGCAGGATCGACATCGGAGTTATCTCAAGATTGGCTCAACCCCAAAAGTGACTCTTCCCATAGAAAAGCATTGATTAGAGTTGAGGATCGGGATTGGAAAAGATCGGATTCCGATCGGATCGGCGATCGAGCAAATTTCACGATCGCGATCAGGATCGAGATCGGCTGGAAAATGATCGGAAATCGGATTTTAAAATCGATCTTGAAATCTCAAGATCGGCTCAACCCTATTAATCATTGCTCTGATCATATGTGTCCACCAGATGCTGGCTTGTCTGGTTATCAGGACCAGCTCCTACCTCCTCCTGGCTGATCTGGCAGTCAATAAAGTTTAGACAAATACTGATTTGAATTTTAAAAAATCCCATGTTTTTTAACCCCAGTTTCGATGTCTATGCATATCCATGGTAACAGACTACAGTCACTGCTTTCCATTTGCCCCTATATCCAATAGTTCGGCAAGAAGTACAAGTTAAATAGAAAAACTTATAACTGTAGAATCTGATGACAGAGGGTTTGTTTGTTGTCTGTTACCATGACGATACATTGTCCTGTTTTACATTTTATTTTAGACAATGGACATATAGACAGTGGAGATGTATTCCATAGATTGCAAAGATATACAAGCAACGTATGTTATTACCAATGAAAAACATGAGGATAAGGCTGACGGTTTGTTCCCATTTGTGTTCAGTAGCGCTAACTTTAAACAAGCCCCATCTGTTTTACAGTCTATAAACAGGGAGTTACAAGCTGTTTGTGTGTCTATAGAACTTTCTAGTTAATAATGTCCTGTGATCACAGCAGCATTGGCTATGTATCCTTTGTAATGTGAGAGGGAAATGTATGGCAAACCTAATGTGAACTTGTAGGATCACTGACGGTATGACCATGAGTAGACAAAAGCTCAACGGTAACATATTAGTCAATGGTAACAGCTTTCTGATGGTGGGACTGGCTGCGCCCAATCTCCGGTTTAGCCAATCCGGCTGGTTTCTGTCTTCTGCCCTGCAAAACTGGACAGGGGATGGAAACATGGTGGTCAGTTTTCAAACCCATTTACCTGAATGGGATTGTAAAGGTGACCATCCGTGTGTGTCTTCTGCCTGTCCACGGGGAAACCGTTTTTTTTAGCCGAACACAAAATTGGACATGCAGGACTTTGTGTCCGGGTAAAAACAATGGCTTCCCCACAGACAGGCAGAAGATGCACACGAGTGGTCACCTTTACAAACCCATTCAAGTGAATGGGTTTGGAAACTGACCACTGGGTTTCTGTCCCCTGTCCAGTTTCACGGGGCAGAAGACGTAAACGATCTGGACTGGCTAAACCAGAGACCAGTGAACCCGCCCTCATGTGTATATAGGCATCTTGAATTTCCAAAAAGGATTTGGTTGTTGGGTTTCAACATGCCCAATCCTTTTGTTCTCAGGATGATATGGAAACGTCAGAGGAGCCCGGAGGTGACGGCCACATGTATGATTAGCCGAGATTGCATGTGTATAGTTAAGAGAGGGGAGTTATGAGGTATAGCTGTGAGCCGAACAAGCTTTTGGCTAATATGGTAAAGTGTATGGTCAGCTTTAAAAGGAAGGCTGTGTCTGCAGTATACATGTCTAGGCTTTGAAGGAAAAGCGCAACAAAAGCCTTGCACATGAGTATCTACGAGCACTAAGGAGTTTTTGTTTTTTACTTGAGGTACACATTAACCTTTAATGCACATCAAAAGTTTTATAAATATAGATATTGTCAAGAATCCTAAATCTCCAAGAATCTTATCTTCCATTTATATTGTGGGTAGTTTTCTAAGAAAAGAAAAAAGTGAAGATTGCAGAAATATTTGAAATTCCAAAGTAATTTTACAAGATATTCAGCCGTTATTGTGAGACCTATTGGAGTCAAACATACAAAGCCTCTGTATTAAACCAAGTTTATGCTTGTGGGATTCCTCACAATTATAACCGTTGTTAGAGCTTACTGCTATTATTTCAAATGGCTTTTGCAGAAATCTATACAATTAGCATTCAGGCAGAATTGCAGTATGGCATTACCTTGTCTCGGAGGTTCAGATCTGACGGGGAGTCCTGCTTACTCATCAATTTTCTAGCTTTTTCACAAACTCTGCAAGATTATGAAAAGTAAAAAAACAATTATTGACAATGACCCTGTGGTAGTCGTTATGCTTGCTCGTAGTTTTTGTTCTAAATGTAATGTATTAACAAAACATGGAGAACCTACGAATAAAAAAAAAAAATGGCAAAACCTTAAAAAGGAATAGCCAAATGTCAAAAAAGACCCTTTTTTGTTTCCACCATTTAGAGCCCTCTGGCTGTGCTTTTCAGGATTCTCTTTCTGCTTGCCACAATATTTTTCAGGGCCAGTTCTTGTCTGTAAGATGTTCTGGCCCTTTAAAGAGCCTGTAAACCTTGTTGTCCGCTCCAATCACCTGTATTTGTGGGACCTTCCTCCATAGGTTCTTAGTGTGATCATTCTTTGAAAATGTTCTGCTACTGTGTTTCCTGATCACCTGCATTTTGACCTTGGCTTTTTTTAGTCACTTATTACATAGAAATTAGATAGGTTCCTATGATCCCTGGCTGTGTCATACACTATGGTTTATAGATAGGTTCCTAGGAGCCCTGACAGTGTTCTATACTGTTTTATAGATAGGTTCCTAGGAGCCCTGACAGTGTTCTATACTGTTTTATAGATAGGTTCCTAGGAACCCTGACAGTGTTCTACACTATGTTTTATAGATAGGTTCCTAGGAGTCCTGACAGTGTTATACATTATGTTTTATAGATAGGTTCCTAGGAGCCCTGACAGTGTTCTACACTATGTTTTATAGATAGGTTCCTAGGAGCCCTGACAGTGTTCTACACTATGTTTTATAGATAGGTTCCTAGGAGCCCTGACAGTGTTCTACACTATGTTTTATAGATAGGTTCCTAGGAGCCCTGACAGTGTTCTACACTATGTTTTATAGATAGGTTCCTAGGAGCCCTGACAGTGTTCTACACTATGTTTTATAGATAGGCTCCTAGGAGCCCTGACAGTCTTATACACTATGTTTTATAGATAAGTTCCTAGGAGCCCTGACAGTGTTCTATACTGTTTTATAGATAGGTTCCTAGGAGCCCTGACAGTGTTCTACACTATGTTTTATAGATAGGATCCTAGGAGCTATGACAATATTCTACACTATGTTTTATAGATAGGTTCCTAGGAGTTCTACAGTGTTATACACTATGTTTTATAGATAGGTTCCTAGGAGCCCTGACAGTGTTCTACACTATGTTTTATAGATAGGATCCTAGGAGCCCTGACAGTCTTATACACTATGTTTTATAGATAGTTTCCTAGGAGCCCTGACAGTGTTCTACACTATGTTTTATAGATAGGTTCCTAGGAGCCCTGACAGTGTTCTACACTATGTTTTATAGATAGGTTCCTAGGAGCCCTGACAGTGTTCTACACTATGTTTTATAGATAGGCTCCTAGGAGCCCTGACAGTCTTATACACTATGTTTTATAGATAAGTTCCTAGGAGCCCTGACAGTGTTTTATACTATGTTTTATAGATAAGTTCCTATGGTTCTGGTGATACTAACCTATCTATCTGCACGGCTGGGGTGATGTGATGGATCTGGGGACACTAACTTATCTATCTGCAGGTCTGGGGTGATATGCTGGTTCTGGTGACAGTAACCTATGTATCTGCAGGGCTGGGGTGATATGCTGGTTCTGGTGACCCTAACCTATCTATCTGCAGGACTGGATTGATATACTGGGTTCTGATGACAGATTCCCATAAAAGTTTAAGATTATTGTGTATCATAAGATACAAAACAGAAATACGACATAGGCACGCATATAACCTATATTGCTGCAGGAACCTATGTCATACAGTTCAAGCAATTTCCTGGAAAAAACCCCAAAAAACATACATTACTTATCCACTTGGAAGTGAACATCTACCCACCGTATATCCATACTTAGCATTCTTTATATTGACCCTGCACAATGAATACAATTTGAGAACAAAGAGAACACAAACAACGCCATCTGTGTCGTGCGAAACACAAAAGTTAGAAAAAGAAAAACAAGTTGGCAACGAAAAAGATGGAATCAGCATATTGTAAAGCACTGCAGGGTTGTGAGGACTTAAATGATTATATTTGTTGATAGGGAACGAGCACATAATGACCATTGTGTGCAGATCTTAAGTCTTTCGTCAATTTTTAATTTGAACCTTGGAATTATCAGCAGAAAAGTCTTCTGAGCATTAACAGTTCTCCGCCGCGCAGTCCGCGGACCAGGAATTCATTTTTGTACCAGTGTTATGAAAATAGAATCCAGACAATATATAACCAGGGACGTTATCTACTTTACACGGCTCAAGACTTTTTTTTTCCTAAAATTAAGACATGAAGCCTTTGTTATCATCAAAGCCTCTTTCATGTTTGTTGGTGCATGACATCCAAAAAGATAAAAGCATTGCAAAAGTCAAGACAAATGTTTCAAGTGGTAAAGACCTAAAATAAGCTGACATCACGATGCGGGAATTTCGTAAATTTACTTTATCTATCTATCTATCTATCTATCTATCTATCTATCTATCTATCTATCTCCTATCTATCTATCTATCTATCTATCTATCTATCTCCTATCTATCTATCTATCTATCTATCTATCTATCTATCTCCTATCTATCTATCTATCTATCTATCTATCTATCTATCTATCTATCCCAACAAGAGAGCAGCACTGTGTAAGTACGTACAGTAAGTGTAAGCTTTCAGTCAGTGGCAAAATGAGCAAAGTAAAAAAGTTTCAACATTACAAAATTAATGTAAAAAATGGACTTTATTAGCCCACTGATGCGACCCTTCGGTTCAACTCAAATCTTTCACAAGCCTGGCGAATGAAGAACATTTTTTGTATCAATTTTGCTGTGCTGCCTGTGTTTTACTCTATCTATCTATCTATCTATCTATCTATCTATTTATCTAAAGAGAAGAGAAGAGTCTCATGTTGAAGAAATCCAATGATGGGATGAGTCCCACAAAAGCAGAGGAACCAGCACTGGCAAGTAAAAATGTCTTTATTGAAGCATAACTTACTAAGCGTTTCGGGTAAAACAGAACCCTTTTTCAAGTGTATAAAATGAATCATACATCAGTGTTATACATCAATTTTATACACTTGAAAAAGAGTACTGTTTTGCCCGAAATGGGTTGTATGTTGTGCTTCAATAAAAACATTGTTACTGAACCAGCGCTGGTTCCTCTGTTTTTGAAGGACTCATCCCATCATTGATTATTTTAGAGAATGTCCATATAGAATGCCAAGGTGCAGGGTCAACTCGTCAATAATTGGAACCCTTTCGAGAAAATACCAGTTGTAGATTACAATGTCAAGCAAAAGGACAAATACAGGGTGTCTTGGCATATTCTTCAAGGGACTGGTGGAATTGGGGAGGCTGCAGTCACCAGATGAATTCCATACCAAGATTTCGCATTACAAAGAAGGCCTTTCTTCTTCATCGGATCCCTGATGTCCTGCAGCACTTACTTTGAGGGTTGCAATCTGGCAAAAGACAACATCTGCATCAACTTTGTATGTTTGTGCTGGTTTCTTCTAGATTCTTTGGGTTTCTTCCAACATTCCAAAAACATACTGATAAGTTTAGTGGAAATTTAGACTTTGATGGTCATTGGGATCCTGGCTGATGTGAATGGTGACAAATAGGATTGAGCCGATCTCGAGATTCAGGATTGTTTTTAAAATCTGATTTTTGATAATTTTCCAGCCGATCCCGATTGTAAAACTTGCTCGATCACTGATCCCATTTGCTCAACCCCAATGTTAGCTTTTCTCACAATGATTGGCCAGTAACCAAGCATTGTGGGAAATAACCTCCGACCTCGATCTGGATCCAAATTCCGATCGCGTTCGTGAAATTTACTTGATCGTCGATCGGAATCCGATCTCTTCCGATCCCGATCGCTCTACCCTAGTGACAACCCCTGTACGGAGCTATTGAGTATGTCGGTGCTTTATTAGCCACGGAACATAACTAGATAAGGAATATTGAGAATTCGAGAGGCAGAATACAAAAGGACAATGAAGTTTTTGTTTTCCGAATTCTCGAGTATTTTCAGAATGTGGCCTCTTGTTTTTGCGGTGCTCATTTTCTAAAATTAAAAACATTTACAATCTCTCTTCGGAAGGAAAATAGCAATACATTTACCGCACTAAAAACTTCCATAAATAGTTATCTTTGTAGAATTCATAACATTATTCAGCCATTTCGCTCGGCGGAGAAGTCGATTTTCAAAGAAAATGCACTTAAATTATCCATAATTACTGCGCATCCCTTAAGTTGCTCAATCACGTTTTGCTTTTTCCAATCATCCTTTCAATTTCCACTAACACTATCCAATCATTTTTCCAATTTCCTTTAAGTTCTGTTTGAGTTTTCTTCAGACTTGGGGAAAATACAAAGATTGTGATAGTATTTTATACAACACTGAG
This sequence comes from Leptodactylus fuscus, assembly GCF_031893055.1. Classification (NCBI taxonomy): domain Eukaryota; kingdom Metazoa; phylum Chordata; class Amphibia; order Anura; family Leptodactylidae; genus Leptodactylus; species Leptodactylus fuscus. The sequence continues at coordinate 19,606,395 of NC_134273.1, read as the reverse complement.
GCAACTTTACCATCACTTCCCGAAAGTGCAATCATATAGTCGTTGCCAATAATCTTTCAAATCTGTCACTTCTCTTCTACTGATAAAATACCTTCAAGCCTATTTATACTCTTTCAGTTTGTTTTTCTGGCCACAATGATATAGTGAATTATAGCCGAGTACGGCAAGGTTTCAGTAGATCTTCGATCAGCTATATAGAACATCTTGGGGGTCCTTGGGGACTCACTTCGAAAAAAATATCACTTATTTAAGATGTTATCAATCAAGGATGCCAGTCCATGAAATCTGGGATGTTAATAAGTTTTAGCAACTTTTACAAGCTTTCAATTTCAACTTCCACGGTCACCAGCAGGGGCAGTATTCTGTATTTGGATATACAGAGCCTCAGTTCATTGTAAACTTTTAGATCTCATGAAATGGTCCATTTTTAACTCCATGATTCTTATTTTTCATCCATTTGTCATCCATTAGAATACCAATGAACTCAACTGATCCTTAATTCGTACCCGATCCAATGATACATTTTTAAGGATGTGAATCGGATATTACAATAGACTCACTGGGGAAAATACATAATTCCCTCTATTCCAGAAAACTGGTGTAGAGGGATAATGTTGAAGCATATATTTGGCGCAAGCCCCTTTCATGCACCTAAAGTTTTGATTCACTCCTCACCTCCCACATTGCGCGAATAAGGGCGAGGACCGGGGTTCTCCAAGGTGTCCGTGCCTTGGTCAAACCAGTTTTCTGGCTCGATGTACAGTGAAAATCCATGCCAGTTTCCCAACATAAATACCTTTCCATCCTCTTCATAAATCTCTCAGCCCCAGCGCATGTTCAGTTCCCCTGCTACTGTTCCCCTGCTACTCCTCGGGTCCCATCTTCCTTGTCTTCAATCATACTGTATCGTGCACGCTGGGTGGGCATGCACGGTCCGACGTCATCTTTAGCCACGCCTACATCTTCTTTCTTCTTGCAGCGATGTTCTCGGGTCCCATCTTCTTCTTCCGGCGTCATTGCTTGTAATCCCGCGCCGGCGCAGTAGCAGGGGAACAGTAGCAGGGGAACTGAGCATACTCAGTTCCCCTGCTACTGTTCCCCTGCTACTGCGCCGGCGCGGGATTACAAGCAATGACGCCGGAAGAAGAAGATGGGACCCGAGAACATCGCTGCAAGAAGAAAGAAGATGTAGGCGTGGCTAAAGATGACGTCGGACCGTGCATGCCCACCCAGCGTGCACATTACAGTATGATTATCATATTCATTTTTTAGGGTATTACATTAAAATGGGGGTCAGTTTAATATAACATTAGCAATGCCTGATAGAGCCCCTTTAAGCCTAAAGCCCCAGTTTGCGGAAACTTTTGTTGCAGATTTTACTGCGTTTTTTGAGCCAATGTCAGGAGTGGATTAAGCAGAAGGGAGAAGGATAAGAACTTCCTATATATTTCCCCTTCCCTTTGTAGCCTTGGCTTTGGCTCAAAAAACTGCAGCAAAATCTGCAACAAAAAAGTTTTTTTCCAACGTGTGGCCTCAGCATCTTCATAAATTTCCATCCATAATGACATCACTAAAAGATATCAGAGACCGAGTTAATCTATTAAATATGTTTTCTTCCTTTTAACTTGGAAATTGAAGATAACAGATGTAAGAATGAACTCCGCCAACTAAGGTCAATGAACACAACCCTCGTGCAATGTACTTGTAGGGTGCAGGAAAAGTCACACAGACAACAGGTGACTAAAAGCAGGAACGGTTCTTTCACTTCTGCAAACAATAGTTCTCTTTATGCAAATCTACACGACTACTTGTAAGAACAGACTTATAATAAGTCTCTGATAAGAACAACAGCTCAGGCTTTCTTTCTCTTCTCTGCTATGTCAAGGTTTTGGCTTGCAAACAATTACAGTCATTAAGCTTGAACATTAACTCTTTGTAGGCAGGCTCTTGCCATAGGTATCCAGCTTTATACCGTAGCCTGACTCTGTATAGCTGCTTCATAACAAACTTTCCAACCTTTGCATAGTCCTGGGACTCTTCCTTAGGCCTACCCTGTTTGGAAGTCTCAGAAGTCTCTGCTGGTAGCTCTGATTCTCTGCTTACACATCCAGCCCCGTGCACTTCTCTTTCGGCAATTCTTCTGCCGTACTTGCACTTCCAACTACTGGGCTTCCTTGGGCTGATTCTCTCTCTGGGAACAGAGTCCTGGTGCAACAACATGTGCCCCATGTAGTCTATTGATCTATGCTCAATGTTATTTAATAGAGAACCCAATGGATGGGTCTGAGCAGATGACCATCCATTTATGGCTATTTCGAGACTGAATCACAGTGGAATCAAAGGGAGGGCACTGCCATAAGCAAGGGAATCACAATGCACATCATACTAAAGCTGTAATACAGAAATGTTGGCACCATAATGAAGAAATTATGGTGAAGTTAATGTTTTTTAATCTCCTACTTCTTTTTTACCTAAATTCATCTTCCGTTACAATTAAGTGAGAACTATACAGAGAACCCTCTCTATGTATTCCAGGAGATGAGTGATATCCCTTTCCTCCTCCTTACTGTCCTGCATCTGCTATTAGGACAACTGTCTGCAGCTGGATCCTCTCCCCACTGCTCTTTCTGAAGTATGATGGACACATTGTATCCCAATAGGTTTCCACTCAAAAATGGAACTGATCAGCTGGATATTAACCACTTTTTAAGATGTCTGTTGATTGTTTCAAATGCAGAAAGTGTTGTGTGAAGGAAAAATTGTCTTATAAATATAGAAGATTGGTGACAGAAAAACTTTATCTTAGGATAGACACATGTAGATCACCCAACCAGGTTTGCTCCAAGCTCCAACTACTCTTTCACGAAAATAATAATTTCTGATTTTGCTTTTGATCTTTCCCAACTACACTTAGATTGAAAACCATGCTTGATTTATCTTCTCACTCACTTTGTCCACAAGTCAAAGCAAAACCCATGTTTGGCAGACATAAACCCTAAGATCTGAGACACAGCTTTAGATACTTTAATTATTCCTTCCTAGGCTTAGTTCTCATTTAACTAAACTTAGTTCCCAACTAAACTTAGATTGAAAACCATGTTTGATTTATCTTCTCACTCACTTTGTCCAGAACTCAAATCACAACCGCACGTTTAGCAGATAGAAACCCTGAGAGCTGAGCCACAGCTTTAGTTATTTTTATAATTCCTTCCTAGGCTTAGTTCTCCTTTAAATAAACTTAGTTCTAAAGTAAACTTAGATTGAAAGCCATGTTCAATCTATCTTTTCACTCACTTTATCCTGAACTCAAAGCACAACCACACATTTGGCAGATAGAAACCCTAATAGCTGAGCCACAGCTTTAGTTACTTTAATAATTCCTTCCTAGGCTTAGTTCTCCTTTAACTAAACTTAGTTCCCAACTAAACTGAGATTGAAAACCATGTTCGATTTATCTTCTCACTCACTTTGTCCAGAACTCAAAACACAACCACGCGTTTGGCAGGCAGATGCCCTAAGAGCTGATCCACAGCTTTAGTTAATTTAATGATCCCTTCCTAGGCTTAGTTCTTAGGGGATGATCGCCTCAATTTACTATGAGGTCCTTTTACAATTTTTGGATAGAAAATATAGGATAGCATTAAGTTTCCTCCATCGCCTTCTGGGCCTAACTAGTGCCAGACACCACGTTGTACTGACAGGTAGGACCAGTAGAGAAATGAAGATGAAATGCGTCTTGCAGAACATTTATAGAAACATATATTAGAAATAAAGCGCACATTGAGATTGGATGGATCTTCTTTCAGCGTCTGTTACTCTACAGAGATTGTTCATTAATACACAGGAAAAAAACATCTGAATATTTAAGTCATCTGCAATAGTTCTGAGACCAATGTGCTTGTAAATTGAGATCACAAAATGTGATTGGTGTTCCATCAAACGGCGGCTATAAATGCTGCGAGCCGTGGATAACTTTCAGGCTGCAATAAATGCAGAATGTCTCAATTCATTCTGCAAAAACATCATAAATATGAAAGTAAAGGAAATATGTCTACAGGCTCTTCACATATTAGAAGATAAATGTATTTATTGTAATAAAAATCTGAAATAAGAGAAAAGTCGCTCCACCGGAATAAAAAGACAAATCGCATAATCTCCGGCTTTTCATCTCCAGTAAGGAAAGCATTAGAATGAGCAGTTTGTATTGAGCATTAAAATGGCCTTGTAAATAACTCTCCCAGCATGCACTGCATCGTTTTTGTTAAGAAACCTTTAGTGTCATTTCTTTTCTGTCAATCACAATGTAGCGTTTTATATGTATTATGCATTCCGTTTTGTCCTTTTAACTGTTAAAGTGGAATAGCAAAAGATCAGTATTAAAGGAGATGTCCAGCTGGGCGCTCAAGGGGGCTTTCCTTTAACACAATATGGATGGCCTAAAGTTAGGGTAGGTCATTGAGCTTGACTTCTGACGCCCCTAATGATCCGCTGATTGACGGGATTGCGACATTCTATCATCTCTAGTTGTGACTTTATCTTTTGTTCTAATTCTACTCTGAAGCTCTGTTTTCTAAGGTTAGTTCTTGTCTCTAAGCATAAACCCACCACCAGCTCACCAGCAGCTTTCAGATGATCTGCGGACATCTAAATTACAGATTCTGTGCATAGGGGATATCATCACTCCTAATTACATCATGGAAGACAGATTTGCATATTCTTCCCAAGATTCTGTGCATGTAATTAAAGTTTCAACAGTATTTATTTATTTTTGGTTTCCTGGAAGATCTTACAACAATTTTGTGGATGAAAAAGCATTTAAAATTATAAGGCTTGATATTGTTCATTATTATTATTATTATTATTATTATTATTATTATTATTATTATTATTATTATTATTATTATTATTATTATTATTATTAATTGTACTATAATTTTTATTATTTATTTTACTATTATTATTATTATTATTATTATTATTATTATTATTATTATTATTATTTATTGTACTATAATTTGTATTATTTATTTTTTTATTATTATTATTATTATTATTATTATTATTATTTATTGTACTATATTTTTTATTATTATTATTATTATTATTATTATTATTATTATTATTATTATTATTATTACTCCTCAGAGAAGACATTTGAGGACAGCGGTAACTTTATAGTTAAACTGTCTAGCATTAACACAAAAAAAGTAAAAAAAAAAAATCTGCATTCTGTATTTAAATTGAAACTAAACATTTCTCCAGTCAAATTAAAGCTCATGAAGACCAATTATTTTCAAATGGGTTATTTATTCTACTTGGTCGTGTGCCAACAGGAATTCTGAATCAAGTCTTTCATTACCAAATACCATTTTCACAAGGTATTTTCTAGATTTGGCACCAAGCTGCAGCCATTATTGAATAACTCCGTGTTCCATCATTAAACACTTTTCAGAGCCCTGTATTCTGCTGGAACAATTATCTTCTGAAGATAAAAAGCATTGACTTAATGGAAACCTAGCCCATTTGTCTAGATGTTAGCAGCTAAAGTCATAAGAAGCAGCTCGCTTTTGTATAGAACAGGGATTTGGCTAATTTCTCACAACAGGTAATGTAAAATAAATAAATCTTAAGGAAGATCTGGAGGAGTCTGCAAAGATCCTATTTTATGTGTATTAAAAAGTGAAAATAGATAAATGATACAGTAAGTAAATAATAATAATAATAATAATAATAATAATAATAATAATAATAATAATAATACTAATGCTAATACCCCTAATATTAATAACACTAGTAACAATATAACATAATAATAATAATAATAATAATAATAATAATAATAATAATAATTAATAATAATAATTGCAACATTATTATTAATAATAATAATAATAATAATAATAATAATAATAATAATAATAATAATAATAATAATAACAACAGAGATATAATATTTATTATTATTATTATTATTATTATTATTATTATTAATAATAAAATAATATTATAACAAATGATATAACTAATTATAATACCGGTACTCTTACTATTAATAATCCTAATAATAATGCAGATTATCGAGATGAATAATAACAATGAAAAACAAAATAATCAAGATATTCTATAGATATGTCAAATGAAAAATATAAAATAAAAAAAAAAAACAATAAAGGGGTATTTCCAGCCACTAATAATTGCATTGTTGTCAACTAGGGTTGAGCAATCGGGATCGGAAAGATTGGATCCCGATTGGCGATCGAGCAAATTTCACATTCGTGGTCGGGATCGGCTGGTAAATGATCAGATTTTAAAATCGATCCTGAAATCTCAAGATCGGCTCAACCCTATTGTCAACTTAACTTGAAAAAAAAAAAAAAAATCAATAATTGTTTGAAATTCAGAAACCATAATGGCTGGATGTTATGGAAATTAGGGATGAGTCTAAATGTCGCAGAAAATTTGCAGGTTTTGTTGCAATTTTTTGAGCCAAAGCCAAAAGTGTCTTCGAAAGGGATGGGAAATATAAACTTCTCCCTTCTGATAAATCCACTCTTGACTTTGACCCAAATCTTTACATTAAAATCTACAAAGAAAAGTGCAGCTTTTCCACAACGTCTGTTGTGTTCAGTGATTGGTTGACTGGACATTTCCCATGTGTCGGGATAGGACATGGAAGACCAGATACGCGCCGACCTAGTGTCTGAAGACATGTGGCACGATATTGGTGAAATGAGCGCAACTTTTTATATTTTTTTAACTATTTTGTTTTTAACCCTTTCCGTCGGCCACCCTATTTCATTTGTATCCCGTTTAAAGAAGTCGGGTGCTGTCTGAGTTACTGTAAGTAAAATCATCTCCTCGCGATTCATGCTTTGTAAGACGAAGCTACAACCGCTTACATTTTGTTAGAAAAGTTTTCAGAAAAGTTTTTGCACATCTCAAATTATCAATGTTTCCCAGTATTAAAATATAACTTGATTTAGTGAAATGTTATTGTATTTCTACTCTTACGGTTAAAATGAAACTGTATGAAAAAAACCACCCAGCCTCCATGACAAATCATTTATCACAGGATACAACTCTTTTATCTGCCACTGTAATCCTCATGGTATATTTCTGGATAACAGAGTACCAACTGCATCAATTGTCAGGAGGAATCAAGTCTTATATCCTCTAATAAAGGGGAACGAGCCGAGCAGCTAATGTATCAAGCCGGGAAGGAGTGTGCTTTCTATATACCTAGATGTTCTATTTCATCCCGTGCCGTGTGTGACATGTATGAAGTATTGCAGATCTGTAAATCCCTATCTTAAAGACAAGAAATTGTAAGACACAGAAAACATATACAGTCTTATGTCAGGCAGCAGTGAAGTTTATTCACCGAGTGGCTGTATGATTAAATTAAATCGCATTGAGCTGGCAAGATATTAACCAAAAAATACTCAAATATCAAGAATAAAAATGAACAGACACTTTAACACCTTAAAAAGTGGTAAAAATATATTAAAACCAGTAAAAAATACAGAATACAGTATTGTCCTAGTATAAAAAGTAATATTCAGCCTTCATTGATCAATCATATCTCCAGTTCTGATGTTACCAATATTCCTTCTGCTCTCTATTTTTTGGTGTCTTTGTACATACAGAAAGTCGCTACGGCCCGTGAATGACTGAATGGACGTCTACAAGTATTTCTTGTGTGTTCCAAGACACCAGGTCTTGTAAAGGCTCTACTGGAACTAGAATGGTAGGAGATTAGAGAAAACATTTGTGACTGCTTGGGATGGAGGCTCGAGAGAAAATGCCACCTACACTGGAATCCGTAGAACAGAACTTATTGAACAATTCTAGGGTTGGTGAGGATGGAGGTGTTGAGAAGTCTTCATTTAGAGAAGAGATGTAACGTCTCTGCCTGTTTGGGTCTCTGCACCACCCTCCACTTGCACGTTGCGGCACAGGAAGAGTGTTAAGCTTGATTCCTTGCTTAGAGTTTTTTTTTACTTTATCCTCGCTAGCTTCCTACTTGCTCTTACTATTGTATTACTGACCTCTGACCTTTGGCTTCCGTTTTGACAACTCTTTTGGATTGCAATTTTGTACTGCTTTGTCTCTTTTTAGTTGACCCTTGGCATGCTGACTCCTCTTCTGTGTTGTTTTGTTTGTTCTTGTTCTGTGTAACACTTATTTCTAGTAAGGGTTTTGCCACCCAGTTGTCGTCTGTCACCTAGGACTGTTCAAGCAAGTAGGCAGGGTCTAAGTAGAGTTTAGGGCTCATTGTCTCTGTCTTACCTTCTTCCATTGTTCCATCAGCACTAGAAATTCCCTTACAGGAGACTCTAGTTGACTTATACTCTTGTTTAAATGGAGCAATAGGTACTACCAAAGAGAATTTGCGTGTTCGATCATTTTCGGTGGTCCCATAGAGATAAATGGAGCAGTCCGTTTAATCAACTGATGCTTTAATCCTTATGTGGGTACAAGGGACCTCCATTGTCATGATCTATAGGGGGACCAGTTGTCAGGACACTATCAATCTACAACTAATATCCTAATTGGGAATACAGTGTACCATAGCCTTGGCGCAACCATTTTAAAATATAAAATGGTCACGATCCAAATTTTTTCTGATCCCAACAGTTAGTGCTTATAGATAGATGATAGATAGATAGATGATAGATAGATAGATAGATAGATAGATAGATACCTTCTCTTTCTATGTTCTTTTACACTTGACCTTGATTTATAGATATTATTTATTTAGCGTCATATTTCGCAGTGCTTTTTTGCCCATATGAGGCTCACAATCTACATTCCTTATCAATATGTCTTTGGAATGTAGGATCAAATCGGAGTACCTGGAGGAAACCCATGCACACACAGGGAGAACATACAAAATCCTTGCAGATGTCCTTGGTGGGATTCGATTCCAGGACTCCAGCACTGCAAGGCTACAGTGCTAACCTTTGTCTGTATGAAGGCCCTCAAGAAGAAGGACCAGTTAAGTATAACTTCAAAGGTGGGATAAATTCTTCCACTTTGGTTTAAAGATTGCCTATTTAGTCTATGCCTAGGGGAGGAGTTACTGTAAAATTTATCATCACCTCCAAAAACACAGATATTAGAACAATAAATAATTTCTGAAGAAAAAAATCGAAATAGAAAGAGAATATAAAATAATAAGATTCATGTTTAATAATTTATTTGGCCAGCGAACAAAAAAAATCTCTCTTCTCCGGAGCGAGCCTATAAGTGTTTCCAAAAGTTACACCAAATATGTAAAAAAAAATTACGCAAATGTTTGGGGGTTTTTATTGGCAGTATAAAGAGCAGAGATAAATTCTAACTTCACATGCTAAACTTTATAACTTAAGAATGCCACTATAAAATTGCTAATGAGGAATAGACGCATCAATACAAATTTACAGCTCCGCTCAAGTATTCCGAATCTTGCCGTGGCAGAAGCCGAAGGAAGAAGAAAAAAAATCTTCAAAACATTAGCTCAGCAAAGTTCTAGCAAGTTGCTGAGATGATAAGGGTTCGCTTCAATAATGTATGCTACATTCCTACCGCAGTGTCAAAATATCTTACATTTCCATAATCTAATGCAATGCAATGATGTCATCACTACAGCATGTAAATGAGATCTGCGCAGATGAGCAGAGAATCTGGCCAAAGGTTTGGTAAGTGTAAAATAACGCTATAACGGGAACTTCTCTTGTACTTAGCCTCTGATTCACCTTTAATAAGAGGCTGGAGCCCAAGAACCGAAATGAGAGAAGAATTTCACTTCTTTGTCCATTAAGAAACTACTTTAGATTTTGCTTTCTTCGTTTGCCAGGTTAAGGAATTCTGTATCCCTATTTAACCCTTAAGAACGAGACTTTAGAACAGAATAATTTTTTTAAAATCCATTGTTGATAACTTTTATTTTTCCTTCAAGGGCTTGTTTTTCATGATGTGAGTTATACTTTACGTAGGTCACATTTTGTTGATGTAGATATGTCCCCTTTTATGCTAGGTTATTACTAGCGTTGCCTTGGGGGGACCCAAAAAATGCAGTGCTAAAACAGGGGTAACACACAGAGTCCCCTCAATCTGCATCCTTCCCCATTGCCAGCTTTCTTCCATCATGTTTGTTCAGTTTTCTAATGGAAAAGAAATTTGTGCACGTAGATGGAACAGTCATTGTATTGGTGGTCAAAGTCTGTTGCTCTCATCTCATGACAGATGAGAGCAATAGACATCATTAAAAGAGGGGTGAACGTTCCCCTACTTACAAGTATCTGACTGTAATATCACCTGCTGGTGTTCAAAATGTATAAATGTCATTTGAATGAGTCTCAATTAGCATTCCTAGCAGGATACAGTACAGCTTCTGATATCCTCAGTGAAAGAAGCAGAGGTATTATTTAGATTGAATGAACTTGGGGGATATCGTCACTCCTTGGGGAGAGATCACCATATAGGTGTGTGGAGACTTATTAAGCCTTTAGCACTCCACTTTACAAGGAACCATGGAAAGTATATGCAAATTTGTTTTCCATGATGTAATTAGGAAGTCAGGTGCCTCAGTGTTGCAAACCAATAGAGGGTGCTCACTGGAATGTGCAAACCTGTCTTCCCTGATGTAATTAGGAAGACAGAATCTCAGTGAGATAGCCCAATAAAGGCTGTTCCCTTTAACATCATGCTCGACCTTCCAAGAGGCCTTTGTTTTGCAATGATGCTGGGATTATTACCAGGTATAGTCTCTCAACCGAGGATGGCTGTTTCGAAGTTATTGCATCTCGTCAGCCCGGTGTAGAGAAGACTAACCTGGTAGAGGTGAGAGGCTTAGACAGGGTTAGGGGGATATTGTGCATTGAATGAACTTGTGAGAGTAAAATCACAGAATGGCTACGCTCCTGGGACCAATATATCTCTTGGAAAATCCACAACAGTCTCCAACTCCCTTAGGTACTGAAGTTGTGCACTCTGACCACTCAGTTGAGTAATGCTGGGATGATGGGAATAAACCCAGATAGAGGGTTGCAGTCAATCGGTGTACGGCCGGTCAGATGCACCAAAACCGTAGAGCTTCAGAAGATGATATGAACTACTGACAGTTCCAAAATAAAAAAAACGGGACTTGTGCTCCTCACAAACACACTGGGTACACCGTAATACAAAGTAGGATACAGTACAGCTTCTGTTGTATCCTCAGTGGAAGAAGCAGAGCTATCATTTAGATTAGACATACACATTCATTCTGCTTCTTGGAGTGTAAGCCCAGCATGGGCAGCTGAATTAAGTGTCAGACTGGCTCAGCAGAGGATAGGCCCAGAACCCGGGCTCTAACACAATAATGACCTATCAGACGTAGAGTTCTATGGTCTATTTTCTATGACTTGTTGAAGGGTGGAATCGAAAAATAATTTTATTAGATGGGCCCAAGAATCTTCAAAACTTCAAAACTATATGACTAACTTATATATGTGAACACCATTTACTATTTTAAGCAGATATTAACAGTAATAGACAAAGTTACACGAAAATCTATATTCAGTTTACATATTGCCCTTTGTAGTGATGGTGTAACCCTTTTAACCAAATTACAGTGGACACAGCTGTACCTGCCGAATACATTAGCATTTAATGCAAGAACATTTTTAGCTTGCCAAAGATGTATTAAAATATCCCTTCCTCTATATTTTATATTCATGTTTAAGTTTTTCTACCGTGTGTAGGGGGACCAATTTTTTTTATATAACATGAATTTTAGTAAATTTGTTTTTATTGAAGTTTAAACATAAATGTGATGCATAGGAGAAAAAAAATAGCAGCCATGAGTCATATATATATATATATATATATATATATATATATATATATATATATATCTCGTACTAATATTATAAATGTGAAAGTTTGTGTCTTTGGATGTTTGTTCTTCAATCACGTAAAAACCACTGAACAGATTTGAATGAAATTTGGCACATAGATAGATTGTAACCCCGATAAAAATATAGGCTACTTTTTATCCTGGTAAATGACTGCTTCATGAATTTTATGAATTTATGTTCACATAAAGGGGGTAAAATTAGTATGTGGTGGTTACTGTCAGTGGATGGGAATGATGGGACGCTTGTGAGCACAGACTTGTTGTTAATGAGTCTTCACAGTGTTTTTGGCCCAGGTAAAGAGGGTTAGAGTCACCAAAATCAAAGAGTGGGAAAGATTTATGAAGACTAGTGTCTCCATATCCCTTATACTGGTCGAGGATGCAATCATAAATGAGGAAGACATAGAAGAAAACCCAGGCAATGGAAGGGAGTTACTGATCACTTGTGGCCACTAACATTGGATGGACATTCTAAGAGGGAGTCAAATGAACACTAGGGGCGCCATAGCAAATACATTTACTAAAACAGACATGTCAGGAGAAGGGACAGATCCCTTTCAGGGCACACCACCAGGAGTTCCTGGACACAAAAAGAACATAGCATCTTTTTGACGACTGTATACGTTAACCCGGCCAAGTGTAGGCAAATTTTGTGTTACTGTACATGTAGCATACGTTATAAAAGGCATTATATGAAGACGGGGTTCAATTCCAAGCAGTGGAAACATAGTTAGTTCCATAATTTGGTGTTAGGCATGATGCAGTTTGACCATCCATCTTTATACAAGCCCCATGTGGGTTGTGTGAAAATTCAGTATAAAGCTCCTGCAGTTTAACAGAGGTAGCAGCTTTCAGCCATAACTCTGTGAAATCACTACTTGGTAAAATACTGGCAGGAGTCTATAAGAAAACTTTATTACGAGTCCATTTTCCATTCTGTCATTTATTGCATTATGTAATGCTAGCAACGTGCGAGCTTTGCCTTTGCTACGCTGCGTTCACATACATAGGATGTCTGGGCTCTATAAAACACATCATACACTTTAATACAGTTCCTTCTCTCATCAATGGAGCTCAGAGTTAATGCAGTCACTCCAAAAGCTGATATTGCACTTTAGAAATCCTTTGTTGCTTGTTGCAGGAAGCAGACAATAGAGCAGAATGGTGTGCGGTAAATATAAAATATGCAATTTATTTTATTAGTACATCTAGCCTTCGTCCTCTTCAACCTAAGTGGAGTTTCTCGACTTCACTGTATAAGATGTTGTATGTAGGAACTTTGCTCTTACTAGCCCCCTGGTGCCATGCGGTAAACTGTAAAGGCATGATGCTAGAAGCTGGTATTTAATAAATTAGCAATAATCAATAGCAATGGCGGCATCATGGGACCAGGCGATATCTATGGTGCAAGATTGTTGGCCTTGAGGCTACCAAAAGTCTCCAAGAGCTCTCCTGTTTGACTCAATTTTAGGAAATTTAGATCTTTGAACAGAGTGCCACATTTATTTTGCATGGGTGTCCAAATTCTTATTGGTAGACAGTGTATAATACCCATCCTATGTGAATAGCAAGAGCAGTGCTCCCAGGAGTAGTCTCCCTTTAAAGGGATTTTCCCATCTCACTGTATCAGCAGTTTGCCTGTTGTCCCCTCCCCTCCATCTTACTGAATGGGGCAGTGAATTATTACAATACTTATGCAGATCAGATAATATGCACATGCTTGTAGAGAACATACTCAGTGTTATCTGTGTGTTTACATAGATAAATAATAGACAGGACTTTATCAGCAAACTGCAATTAGCTGAACTGATTGTCCTGCCAGCCAAGCAATGAGTGATGTCACTTGTCTTGTCACACAGGTCCCTGTGGTTATGGGATTACTGTGTAAATAATGAGAGGAATAAGTTCACACAGCAGGCAAACAAAGCAGCATTTCTAAAGAAAAGTCATCAATTTACATAAACTACCAGTACAGATAGGATCCTTGAGATGGGAAAACCCCTTTAATTAGTTTTTGGTGTGCAAATTGTTGTATATAAAGTTGACAGAATCGTCACATTGCTGCTCAAGTGTATAAAACAATGTCTCCCTCTCTTGTAAGATCAGCATACTACTCTCCATAAATACCGTATACTGCTATGAATACAGCATCCTGGTCACTCCACCAACAATAGCAACATCCTCCATTGTTGGTGATGAAGCTCCTGAACTATCTAATATCTACAGTGACTTACCACAAAGCCTCTGTCCCTGTTATATGTAGCCTCTTCTTTCGTAATATAATTACATAAGTGGATAGGTCACCGCCTCCAACAAGATTAGCACACTACTCCTCTGCTGTAGTCATTATTTCCATGGTTTGCTTGGCTATTAGGTTTTCTATCTCTACCATATATACAATATAACACAAATTGTCCTCACATTTAATTCTTAGAACTAATGTAATCCTAGAATGACAAGTCACTGCCTACTACAAGGTCAGCACACTCCTCTTCTGCTGAAGTAGTTATTATTGATCATGACACACACATGACAAAATTCTAGCATTATTCTATTGCAGAACAAAAAGTAAGAGTATATAGAAGACTTGTAGATAGATAGATAGATAGATAGATAGATAGATAGATAGATAGATAGATAGGAGATAGCTAGATAGATGATAGATAGATAGATAGATAGATAGATAGATAGGAGATAGATAGATAGATAGATAGATAGATAGATAGATAGATAGATAGATAGATGATAGATAGATAGAAGATAGATGATAGATAGATAGATAGATAGATAGATAGATAGATAGATGATAGATAGATGATAGATAGATAGATAGATAGATAGATAGATAGATAGATAGATAGATAGATAGATAGATAGACAAATATATCACTGTTGCCTTCTGATCCTTAGTGCTATTGGTGGTGAAGTGATCAGCAATTCGGTTGCCCATAAACAATTTCCAATATATTATGAACAAATCAAATAACTTGAAGCCATTTTTGCGTTAAACAAGGCTGACACCGTACCTGTATTACTATGATTATTACCTTTATTGCTTTTTGTTAACACTGGGAATAATTCTTGCCACCACTGAACATTTAATCCTCCCAGGACCAGTGAATTACGTTCTCTGTGTGCTCTGATTTCCTTTATTTCATTAAGCGCACATGATGGATCCCGTGGCTTTAGATTGGCAGCTCTGTCCCTATTAAAGAACTCCATTCATTTTATTTACAGGAACAACAGTCTGCGAACAAAAGTTCTGAGTCCCCTATGATATCCTTATAAGATGACTGCACAAGACAGAGAAAATCTGTATGGAAGATTGTACAGAGAAGTATTACATTGGAACGGACCTCACTCTCTTATTTCTTCCTCCCTCCTTCTCCTCTTTCTCCTTTCTTCATTTCTCCTTCTCTTTTTTTTTTGTCTCTTTGACTTTCCCTCTACCTTTTCCCCCCTTTCCTTGGTTCTTCTCACTCACTTCTCTCTGACTTTCATTCCCTCTTTATTTTCTTTCTCAGTTTATCCCTTTCTTCTATCACTTTATTTCTCTCTCTTTCTTACATGTTCTTCATCTCTCTTTTTTCTTGTGTCTCTCTTCCACTTCTCCATCTCCCTCTCTCTTGTTCTCTGTCCCCACCTCTTATTCTCTCTTGCACCTTTATTTCTTTCTCTATCTCTCTATCTTTTACATCTCTCCTTCCTCTCTTTCTCTAAATCACACTCTATTCCTATTGACTCCCTTACCCTCTACCATTACTCCATTTCTCTCCTGTCTCTTCCCTTTTTGCTCTTAGGGCTCGTTCACACGGGGGGCGGTGGGGCAGATTTTGACCATATTTTGACTCGGGGAGCCAAGTCAAAATATGGTCAAAACCTGCCTGCTACGATGTCGCGGTTGCGGCTTCCCCCACCCTGGAATCTGCTCAAATGAATGGGCCGGCGCCAGAGGGTGTGGCTGCCAGGCGGAAAAAAGAACGCTAGTGGTCTCCATAGACCACCATTGTAAAGGGGCGGATTATGATGTGGATTCTGCTGCCAAAATCCGCCCCTTTGGCCCCATGTGAACTAGCCCTTACTTCCTTTCCCTTTCCTTCCTTTCTATCCTTCTCTTTTCTTTACTTCCATCTTCCCCCTTTTTCTTCCACTCCTTCTTTGTATCTTTCTCTCCTTTTTTTTCCATTTTCTTCCTCTTTCCTCTTTTTCTTTGTCTCTCCTCTTCCCGTTCATTCTTTTTCTCTCTCCCATCCCTCTCTCTTACTTGGTTCACACTAGTGCCGGGCTCTCCATCATTTACGTCCATCGGGGAACTCAAGCGATGAACGGACTGACCGCTACAACAATGGATACACATTGAGATTATTTCGAAACTGAAGGCAACTTGAAGACTGTTTTTCTCCTGAAATTATTGGTTGTCTCTATGATAGAGTCTCCAATGGACATTCCAACTCAGATGTGAACAAGGTCTGATTCTGTTTCCTTCTTTTTCTCCCCCTTTCCTCCCCTTTTCTTTCCCTCTTATCCTTTATTATATTTGAGTATCCGCTCGATAAATATCATTCAAAAATCAGGTTTGAGGCCTCAGGACCTGGAAGAGTTGTGCAGCTACTATGGGTTCGGTTACAGCTTCAGACTACTTGTAGCTTGTATAGATCCATGATATGGCCTTTTAGGTTCGGTTTTCAGCCTTAATGCCACCATGCAGTCATATAATGCCAAGATACTCCTGGAATATTCACCCAATGGAAATGAGTCCATGGACAAAAGTGGTGCTATTTCTGCAAAAAAAACCCAAAAAACTAAATCTTATTTTTACTTATCCCAACATGCTATATAAGGTATTACTCTCAATCAATGAATACTATAGGTGCACAGGTTCACCAAACTGTCTGGAGAATGAAGATTGTGCCCTTCACTGTTGTGCTTGCACAGTGGTGCCCCAGCCAGTGGAGGTCCTAGAGGACAAACCCACACCATTGAGCAATTTCTAATCTTAAGGCAATAGCATCACTTTCATATTTTGCTGTGAATTATTGTTAGTTGAGGATCCTTGATGCAAAAGTGATTTTTTAAAATAAAGTAATATAAAACTCTTCTAGATGGATCCAGGGAAGACAACTTTCCAAAAAATAGTAGTTTGGGCTAGTTGCACTTATTTCATGTGTTTATTTGGGTCCACATTTGGTATAAAGTTTATTATAAAAAAAATTCATCCCAAAAACGCAGTGATATTTATTTGAGTGTAAAAGTTGCATTCCTTACAAAGGTTATTACCCGGTACAATGAGAATAAAATATATTCCACTTATCTATAATCATTCTTGCGAAAAGTAGTTATTTCACTGGAAAAATGATGCTTCAAATCAAGTGAACCGAAATGCAGGTCTATTAGAAAAAATAACACAAATACCGTAGGACAAACTGTGGTGTGTTAAAAAAAAAAAGTGCAAAAGTTTTCCTAGGAGTCAATTAGATTACTGATATAAGGGAGATTAGGGGTTAAAAAAAAGAGTCAAGCTCCCATCTTCTACCATTAAAACTTCAAAAAAATTCAGGACAATCTTGAAATAGTTAATTTTCCTTTTACCTAATTACCCTGTGATCAAACAGTACTGGGGGTGTCCCCTGTGCTGCTTGAAAACTCTCCAGTGCCACCTCCATCTTCTTCTTCGCCCCCGCCTTTTCTCCCATGTCACCGTCAAGACTTCATCCAAAAGTGCCGACTGCACATATCTGTTGGCCATTTCGCTGTGGCTATCCCATTCGGCATATGCATGTTTGTCGTCGATTTTCCTGTGGCCAAACAGGAGAGGCCACAGGAAAATGGCCGACTGAGCTGACTGCACACGTCCATCGACCATTTTCCTGTGGCTTCTCCCGTTTGGCCACAGGAAAATCGCCGACGAACATGCACAGTCAGCGCTTTTGGATGAAGACATGACAGTGATGCAGGAGAAGAGGCAGAGGCGAAGAAGAAGATGGAGGCGGCGCTGGAGAGTTTTCAAGCAGCACAAGGGACCCCCTGTGTTGTCTGGGGACTCATTAGCATAACAACAAAAAACAGGATTAGAGATGAGCGAGTAGTATTCGATCGAGTAGGTATTCAATTGAATAATACGGTATTCGAAATACTCGTACTTGATCGAGTACCACTCGCTATTTGAATGGAAAAGTTTGATGCAGAACCAGCATTGATTGGCCGAATGCTATACAGTCGGCCAATCAACGCTGGTTCTTCTCCTACCTTTAGAAGTCTTCTCCGTGCAGCTTCCTCGTGGCGTCTTCCGGCTCTGAATTCACTCTGCCAGGCATCGGGCCTGGACAGAGCCGACTGCGCATGTCTGCTTGTAGTGCGGCATGCGCAGTCGGCTCTGCCCAGGCTCGATACCTGGCAGAGTGAATTCAGAGCCGGAAGATGCCGCGGGGACGCTGCGTGGAGAAGACTTCTCGGAGGATCCAGCCCGACCCTCACTCGTGGACTTGGTAAGTATAATTTGATCAAATGTTGCCTACCCCTGAAACGAGCATTTTCCCCCATAGACTATAATAGGGTTCGATATTCGATTCGAGTAGTCGAATATTGAGGGGCTACTCGAAACGAATATCGAACCTCGAACATTTTACTGTTCGCTCATCTCTAAACAGGATATCTACTGAACAGCATCGCAGAGAAGAATTCTAAAGGTAGGGGAAGAATAGCCATTCTTAAGGCTATTCCGACATGGGCTTAGTTAAAGACAGGATTCTAATGATAGAATCCCTTTAATTGTCATATACATAAACCCAACTCTCAATGTATAAGCAGAGCCTAAAAAGAACAAGGTGTGCTGGCACATACCTCCCTGATGGAGACCAACATGACACTCTTTTGGTCTCCATCGCATAAACGGGGACCTACATCTACGTTTGGCCTGCGCACAAGCATAAGCTGAACATGTTCACGCAATGCGATACAACCCTAACGGGATATGTGTCTTATTAGGTAACAACATGAGACTCCAGGATCAAAAAGGTTCTAACCGGTGCTCAAAAGCCCAATTTCCATGTCTAATCAGCTTTATTATATTTACCTCCACAGCAAAGACTACATAAAAGCATTTCACCTACTAACATGAATTCACCAAATTCTTCCATTTAGAATATCGCCAAGCAATTTCATTTAATACGGGACATCAAATGTTGTCACTACATGAAAGCCAGGAGGAACCTTGTGCAACAAAACAATAGCTACATTTCCCTAAGACTTCCAGAACAAGAGGGTTGCTGTCTACAAAGCGAGTCTAAATGGACAAAAAAAAAAAGATCTCTCGCTTTATTTCTACATCTTTCTTCTTTTAATTAACGTTGAGCTCTAATTTATCCACGGCTTCATGAAAGTCAACAATATATAGAGAAGGTGAATAAGAAAAAAAAACAATTCAAAGTGAGATGGAGCAGTTACCTAGGAAACTACTTTGAAAGAGCTTAGTAATTGAAGCGATTGCTTTTCCTAGTTACGTCTACATTATTTCGCTTTCGGAAAAAAAGGGTAAAAAAAAGAAGAAAAAAAAAAGACTGATGAAACATTTCACGATCAAAATGTATTCCATGTTATCTAACACTTCAGGTTACAACAGGAGAATAATTATTTTCTATTGTATGACACGAATGTAAAGTGTATATGGAAAATATTGTTTCTTCAACGACAACATCTTATCGTCGAAAAGAATTTTTTTCGTCCTTTGTCTCGATATACCATTCCAGCCTGCAGAGAAGAACTATGTTGTAGTTGACTGCGGGGGAGGATTTAGACAATTCCTTTAAGAAGTTGTTGAACTTTCGACAGTTTGTGAAGTCTCCGATAATGATCAGTGTCTTACAGTCGTTGCCATAGACATGAGGATTTTGGAAGATTCCAAAAACATTGACTCGATAGGCTGAGAACTCTTCTCGGTCTGCTCACTCTTCTCATGTCTATATCTGTCTTATATATAGTTATAGCTTTCCTACCTATTATCTTGGTATGCTGAGATGAGCAGCTCAGGAAAAACCCTCAGAATGTCCAACAAAGTAATTCAAGATGTCTTTTTTTGTCAAGGTTGGCCATATCGTGCCACTCGTTTTGGGATATCTCAAACCTAGAGGAAAAATAAGGCTGGCCACATTTGTATGGGTGTCAAGATCAAATGATTTGGTTATTGACGGACTTTGAGAACAGTAGATTTGAGCTTCACTTCTCGAGGACGATGACAGACAGCTGGAAAGTGGAGAAAGTGATGGCGTACTGGGAGTGAAAGCTACATAGTGTAGAGACAAAGACCCAGAGGTCCGGAGACCCAGAGAGAAGTATCAGGACAATACAAGAGTATAGTATTGTAAGAACTGGATGCCTTTCTTGAAAACAATATGGACTCTAGATTATAAGGACACGTTGATCCAGAGTTTTTATACTGACTGCCAGATTAGAGTCAGGAAGGAATTTTTTCCCTGAAATGGGGCAATTGGCATGAGCCTCATGGATTTTTTTGCCTTCCCCTGGATCAACACTGTAAGGGACTGTGGGGTTATAGGTTGGACTTGATGGTCATCCAACCTCACCTACTATGTAACTATGTAACTATTGGTGAAATGGCAGAGGAGTTTCTTGTGGACTGCGTAGATTGTGCGAGATTTGAGCTTCGTGAAGACAGGTAGATGGGTCAACATGAGCTGTGAGAGAATTAAAGGGGTTGTCCACTTTGAGGCCGATATACAGAGACAAATGTTTTTGTTTGTATAAAAAAAGTTGTACAATTTTCCCGATATAATTTCTGTATCAATTCCTCACATTTTTCTAGATCTCTGCTTGCTGTCATTCATTCTGGTACTTCTAGTGGATACAATTCTGACCATGGTCTTGTGATAGATGGTCCAGGGTCATGTGATATAGAGTCCATTTTCTTGTGATATAGAGTCCATGGTCATGTGATGGACACACAGGTGCACAACTCGTTACCAGTCTGATTACTGTGCTGTGACTATAACGAGTTGTGCACCAGGGTGTCCATCACATGACCATGGACTCTATATCACATGACCATGGACTGTATATCACATGACCATGGACTCTATATCACATGACCACGGACTGTATATCACATGACCATGGACTCTATATCACATGACCATGGACTGTACATCATATGACCATGGTCAGACCTTTTATCCACTAGAGGTAATCAGAATGAATGATAGCAAGCAAAGATCTAAAAAAACCATGATAAATTGATACATAAAGTATATTGAAGAATTGTACAACTTTTTCTCATACAAACAACAAAATTTGTCTCTAAATATTGGTCTGAAAGTGGTCAAACCCTTTAAGCATTGTAAGATTGAGTGGCCAACTAGAAAGATTGCCTGCCCATCCTTGAGAAAATAAAAAAGGGCAAATGAAAAATACAACTTCTCACTAGGGTTGAGCCGATCTTGACTTTTCAGCATCAATTTTAAAATCCGATTTCCGATCATTTTTCATTTGAACCCGATCTCGATCCCAATTCCGATCCCAATGCAAGTCAATGGGATTTTTTTTATTAATCGGAGATCGGATTTTAAAAGCAATCCTATTCACTATACAGCATGGAATCTAACAATTGAACGCTTTAATTGTTAGAATCCACGCTGTGTAGTGAATCACTAAGTAGCCAGAGGATTTTTTTTTTAATCCTCTGGCTACTTAGTCCCCCTGGTGTCCATTTACCTGCAGAGATGGCTGCTCTGGTTCCCGGTGTTCTTCGCCTCGCTGCAGCTCCACGCTGCTCTTCTCACCTCGCTGCCCCCTGCCTCTGTCTGCCAGATTAGGAGAGTGTGGGCGGGTACTGGGAGGGGAGACATCACGTCTCCTCGCCCTGTACCCGCCCACACTCTCCTAAGCCACAAGCCCCGCCTTCCTAGCTCTTTAACCTGGGAGGCGGGGGCAGCGAGGCAAGAAGAGCAGCGTGGAGTGGCAGCGATGCAAAAAAGAAGGAGAACACTGGGCACCGGAGCAGCCATCTCTGGAGGTAAGTAGCTACTAGAGATGTTAGTTTAGTCTCCCATTAGAATGAATGGATGCAGCCGGCGCGCAGGGGGTTAAGGCTGTGTGCCGGCTGCTTCCATTCATTCCTATGGAACTGCAGCCGAGCCTTCACACTGAGTATACACTCCACTCAGAATGAGTGGAGCGTATTCTCAGTGTGAAGGCTAAGCAAAGCATTGTGGGAAATAGTACCAATCTGGATCCCACCTAAAAAGATCGTGTTCGGAATTCCGATCACGATCGTGAAATTTTCTCGATCGCTGATCGGAATTCGATATTTTCCGAATACGATCGCTTAACCCTAATTGTCATACAAAAAGTAAGCAGGCAACACAGTGACTCACTGCAGTCTTGCAGCGCTGGAGTCCTGGGTTCAAATACTGCCAAGGACAACATCTACAAGGAGTTTGTATGTTCTCCCCGTGTTTGGTGGATTTACTCCTATACTCCAAAGACATACTGAATACGAAAAAAATGTATATGTATATACTGTATATGTATATGGGGCTCACAATCTACATTAAAAAAAATCCCTATAATGCTTTAGAAAATACATAGATGAAAAATGTTACGACTTTTGAATTGCATAGATGGAAAAATTAAAAAACTTGTCACATCCTGAACACTCCATCCTTAAAGAATGAATGGCATTGTGTATTAATATACGAGGGGGAGACCCCCAACTGGCTCTTGCCATCAATAACGACAATAATCTAATTTCTGGTTTAGTATCATCGCGTTATAATGGATTGAAACGTTTCAATAAATGCTTCTTTTCTCCCATCCCCACGTATTACACAATCCGCGAGACACAATGTACCGTACCGACTGCACCTTCGCCTCCACCGACAATCGACAATACCTTTCTGTACAAAGAGAAAATGCTTTTTACGGCTGGAACACAACCCGGGCTAAAAGTCCACTTGATGGCAAACTTGTCATAATATGAAGCCATTGAAAGCTACAGTAATGTGCCCTTGATTTCGTTTATGTTGAAACAGATAATTTACTTCTTGGGAATAATAATAAAAAAAAAAATCTATTCTGTGTTAAAAAAGAGGAAAAGACAAATTGCCGTCTCGGTTCTGAACTTAATACTGAACAATCCCATTAAATCACATGCATTATTCACTTAATCAGATATAGCAACTATTAATTAAGGCATTACACAGATAGCATTTACAGCAGCGTCTTGAATCAGATAGATTAGCTATTACATCATGTCAGTTTTGACTTAAATATATTCCATGTTAGAGAAATACATCATGACCTACTGTACTCTACTAAGATCTATAGCCTGGCATTAAAAATTTACTTCCAGCCAAACAGTTTATTTTAAATTGAACATGTCAACTATTGAACCTGTTTTTGAAAGTTCTAAAGACAAAACTACATAAATCACGTTGGTAACATCCGATAAATAGCGATTTCTCCGCAGTCCGCTCCTGCTTTCATTTAATGATCCGTCCAGACGAAAGAAAAAAAAGTTTAAGTAAATTAGTAATGGGCGATGATGGCTCGAGCCTAATGACTTTATTGTCCATCACGCTGTGATCACGGCTGGCGCCAGGGAGACCTGAACCTATTAAAGCTGAAATTTGTTTTTAAACATTAGGCTATTCGATCACTAGGGTATTTTTTTTTTTTATATCTACGATATATAATAGTCTCCATATTGTTGTTCGTGGTGATGGGAAGAAGGTACCCTCAAAGGAATAGCAAGATTTTTTATAGAGGCAGAATTACTTGTTAATGCCCTTGTATGACCCAGCCCCTTGGGTACTTCCCTTTCTTGTCACCCCCAGCCACTCCCCTTCCTATAGGGACTCCACTGTACAGAACTCAGCCTTGAAGGAGACTTATTACCAGGTCTGAAAAGCCCAATGACATCATGGAATAAGTGCTGTCACCCTGAGCATTTTGGTATTTTGTTTATCCAAACAACCCTTTTAGTATTCATGTAAATTCTAGTATACTAGGCAATATCAGTTCTGACACTGTGGCTTTAAGGTTTTTGTCCTGACCTGAGAAGTCTCCATATGTCAGAGATTCTCTAGTCTTGTCTGGTTACTAGAGATGAGCGAACACTAAAATGTCCAAGGTTCGAAATCCGATTCGAACAGCCACACACTGTTCGACTGTTCGAACGGATTTCGAACCCCATTATAGTCTATGGGGGGAAATGCTCGTTTCAGGGGTACGCAAAATTCAATAACATTATACTTACCAAGTCCATGAGTTACGGTCGGGCTAGATTCTCCTTGAAGTCTTCTCCCGGCCGAGCATCCCCGCGTCTTCCTCCGGCTGGAATTCACTCTGCCTAGGCATCGGGGCCTAGGCAGTGCTGACTGCGCATGCGCGGTCGGCTCTGCCAGGCCCGACGCCTGAGCAGAGCCGACTGCGCATGCGAGGGTATGCCCGCGCATGCACAGTTGGCTCTGCCTAGGCCAGATGCCTAGGCAGAGTGAATTCCAGCCGGAAGACGCCGCGGGGACGCTGCACGGAGAAGACTTCTAAAGGTAAAAGAAGAACCAGTGTTGATTGGCAGAATGTATAGCATTCTGCCAATCAATGCTAGTTCTGCATCGAACCTTAAACTTCGAACAGCTAGTAGTGTTTGATTGAGTACGAGTATTTCGAGTACCGTAGTATTTGATCGAACACCTACTCGATCAAACACTACTCGCTCATCTCTACTGGTTACCAATTGACTAGACCTATTTAAGTTTCCTTACATATCACCCAACTGTCTGCAGTAGTTTCCTGTTTGGCTTTGAGACCTGTTTCTCCATTTACTTGTGTTCAGATTGATCTCCTGTAATATTGACCTCTTGGCTTTAGTTATCGACCTTAGCTTGTCTCCTGATTCTGTCCTGTTGTGACCCCCTGGTATACTGACTCTCTGGATTCTGTTTCTGGATACAGCTTGTCTTCTGATTTTGTCCTGATGTGATCTCCTGGAATATGACTTTTGGCTGGTTATTGGATTCCTGTTTTCTCCTAGCTTAGACACCTCTTCTGATAGGCCACTACCTGGAACCTTCCATCCACATTGTCCTCCTGGTTCAGATATTCTCAGTAAGTAAATAAGAGTTTCTGTTCATTTTCAGTAAGTGGAGCATTTATTACCTGTACAGTTACTGGTGGTGATAAACTGAATACCCAAATTCTGCGGTTAGCGCTGGTGAAGGTGTTTGGGGTCTGTCTTTTGCTCGAAAGTGCTGTACTGGTTATAGATTGTTTTTTCTACTCACTTTTATAATCCAGTGCCTGTACTTTGCTGAAGTTTTCTCTTGGAACTCAATCATTTCAAATGCATCACAAACAATACATAGAGACCCCGACCCTAGCTACACCTACATGTAGTGTATGTCCGTGCTCTATGAATGATATTTTTTTCCTTGACACAAAAGGCGTGTATTTACTAATCCTAATTAGAGATGAGCGAGTAGTTAAATACTCGATATTCGATATTCGTTTTGAGTAGCCCCTCAATATTCGACTACTCAAATCGAATATCGAATCCTATTATACTCTATGGGGGAAAAATGCTCGTTTCAGGGGTAGGCAACATTCGATCAAACTGAACTTACCAAGTCCATGAGTGAGGGTCGGGCTGGATTCTCCGAGAAGTCTTCTCCGTGCAGCGTCCCCGTGTCGCCATCTGTCTTCCGGCTCTGAATTCACTCTGCTAGGCATCGGGCCTGGGCATAGACGACTGCGCATGCCCGCATTACAAGAAAATGACCACTTACAGTGAAAGCGGCCATTTTCTTGCAGCGCGGACATGCGCAGTCGGCTTTGCCCAGGCCCGATGCCTAGAAGAGTGAATTCAGAGCCGGAAGACACCGCAGGGACGCAGCGAGGAGAAGACTTCTAAAGGTAGGAGAAGAATCAGCATTGATTGGCTGACTGTATAGCATTCGGCCAATCAATGCTGGTTCTGCATAGAATTTTTTCATTCGAATAGTGAGTGGTACTCGATCGAGTACGAGTATTTCGAACACCATAGTATTCGATCGAATACCTACTCGATCGAATACTACTCGCTCATCTCTAATCCTAATACTTGGATAGTATACTCTTATACTAAACAGACTATTGCTGCAGGTTTATCACAGTGGCTGATGCTGGCTTATAGATTTGGCTAGTCTAAGTTTACAACACATATGGCTTATTTTGAGCCAGAATTTTGCACAAAATTTTTAGCTCAGTTTAGGCACACATCTTAGGCCCAGTTCAAATCTGCGTTCTAGAGAAAAGTGGTGCTTGCAGAACTTTTCTCTCTGCATGTTTCATGCGGAAACTGAGTGGAAGCCACGCGGACCCCACTATAGTCTATGGGGTCCAAGGGTTTCCCAGGTAACTGCTTTTTTATGCATATAGGTTTCCATTCGGGGGTCCCCAAGAAGACTTCCCAAACAGAAACCCAAATGCAGATGTGACCCAGGCCTTAAGCCATGGTCTCATGGTCTAATTAACACACTAGTAATTCATACCCCATTGTTTGATGAGGCAAAAAGAGTATCTAAAATACTTAATACTGTAAATATTGGGGAGCTTAAGCCCCGCCCCTCTGCTTCACCATGCCCCCTTAGCTCCGTCATGCCCCCTCCACTCCGCCCCCTCCTCCCGGGGGAGGCAGCTTTCTGTCGTTTGCCTCGGGCGGCGAAAACGGCAGGTTCACCCCTGTACACCGCTCATCCACATACTGCAGACTCTTCACTGAATACCAATACATATCATAGTGTCTGTGCTTTGTATTGCAGCTCAACCCCATTCGGGGACCAAACAGAAGCTGTACCATGTGACCAAGGAACATGACGTCCTCAGTAGTAAGCACTACTCAAACATCTGGTTGGTGGAATTCCCACTGATCACCAATTGATGATGGTCTATCCTGAGAGTCTTGGAAAACTCCTTTAACAGGGTATATATATATATATATATATATATATATATATATATATATATATATATATATGGAATATGTCTTCATTTTATCGCATTCACTTCTACTTTATATTTAACAACCTACTTTTTTTGGGAAAAAAAAAGAAAGAAAGAAATCAATGGTGTCTACGAAGTATAAAGATATAGAAAAAATAATCTTGGACACCATACATGCCCACTAGAAAGAGTCTTTGGAACTTAGTGTACTCGCAATGCCATTTTTTTTATGCCATTGCATCGTCTGCATTCAAAGTAATTGCTATCTCCTCTAAAATGAATGTATTTTATTGTTATACATGTTTACTGAAGTTTCCAGCTCTGCCTCAGCAGGGAACACACTTTAGTTCATAACTGCCTTTAGGGTAAAGAAAAAGATATTTTCAGTAGAAAAGATTGGATCTTTCTTTTTTTCAAGTCTTAAAGGATCATCTTGTAATATACTGATAGCTTTAGGAGTAAAAAAATACTCCCTGCTAATTCCTTTTATCACTATCATGTTTTTCCAACAAAATATCATGTGCGGCATTTTAAATCTACATCTGTTAATACGGGCCCCTAGAGTGAGCCAAATCTCTCAATGGAAGAGGTCTACTTTGAAAGAAAAAAAAGTAAGGAGTTTTTGTGAGTTTTCCTCTAAAGCTCAGGGGTAGACAATGCTATAACCTCTATCACAAGGGGTATGAACATCATTCTACCCGAACAGAAAATTGTAATATTTCAATTACAGAAAGTTTCATCTCCTCCCCCTTTATCTTAAGCTTTTACGATGATGAACAAGCTCCGTAAGACGCCGTTTTTTTTTTTCTCAGCTTAATAAGGGTAAGACAAATGCGAAGCAGTAGTTGCTTTAACGTCGTTGCTTAGGAGGATGGCACGGATAGAAAAATCAGACAGCGTTATCTATAAAACAACATTAAAATCTAGTATTTCTTGTATTGTCTTGTATATTGTACGTACCTGAGTGTCCTGAGACGGCTGTTAGGGTAGTTAGTTTTGAATTGGGTCAGTATGGTTATATAGTAGATGAGGTTGGATGAAGACACCAGTCCACCAAATCCAACCTATATCCGTACAGTACCCAACATGTTTGATCCAGTGGAAGGCAAAAAAAAAAACAATGAGGCTCATGCCAATTGCCCCATTTCAGGAAAAAATTCCATCCTGACTCCAATCTGGCAGTCAGTATAAAACTCAGGATCAACGTTGTGAAGGGTATCACCTTACCAAGCTGCTTGGCACCTACAATCACCATTCTTTCTTTCCACTCATGCCCCATGGGTGTGCCTGGGTTTTTAGGATAATATGAAACAAGTTTTATAAATTGTATATATTTAACCCGAGTGGGTCAGCACTAGCCACTAACATGTACAGAAATACTGCCCAATACGTGTCCAGCTGTCACCAAACAAGAGAAAGATGAGACTCCACGGACTGTTATACCCAAACCACCCACCCCACCTCCCCATATAGTGGCCACCACCTAAGAGGAAGATGAGACTCCATGGACTGTTATACCCCAAATCAACCACCCCACCCGCCCATACCCACCACTCCCCCCCACTCTAACTCCCCCCCCACACTCACACACACTTTACTAACTTTGGCAATGCCAAATATCTATTCGGACGTGCCAATAATGCCTGTTTGCTTTTATTTTATTTTATTTGATCATATCAGTGGATAACAAGCAAATACAGATAGAAGCACAATACAATACATAAAATAAAATGGGAATTAAAGACAGAAATGAAACAATATCAAAACGAGTCTCTGAAGCCTAACTAGGCCTAAGGGCGCATGCTTAAGTCAGTCAAAGAGCATGTGTCTGCTCATATGGTGTCCAGGAAGAAGAGCTTAAAGGGCATGTGTCTTACATGCTGGCCAGGAACTTTTACCATTTGACTCTCCTAGTCTCCTACCTGAGTGATGTCACAAAGAGGAGAAGTCTGTTTGGATCATATTAAATAATGGAAAACATTTGTGGATCAAAGGCACCATAAATGAAAAGTGCACCTGATACTTTCTTTAGACTAGGATTACACAGGTGTATGTGCTGCAAGACAAATTGTGCAGCCTAAAACATTTTCTTGCAATCTTGTGTGCGCGTTGCAATCTGTGACAGATTTTTTTTTTTGCAGTGTATAGAAGAAAAGAGGCAGTGAATGAACTCCACCAAACATAAAAGTCCTTTCTTAACACACGACACATTTTGGGAACAGGTCCCTGCATGTATGCACAATTGAGAAAGGGACCTGTTCTCAAAACGTGTCATGTGTTAACAAAGGACATTTACGTTTGGACCAGCATGCACCATATCTCTTTTCTTCTACACATTGGATGTTCCGGATATTTTAACTGTGCTTATTGCATTCTTGAGGCCATTTGCGGCTAACTTGGGTTCATCATCCATTACAGGATTTATTTCTACATCGTGGTTGTGAATTATTCTCACAACCCTAAAAACTGAGCCTCATTCCAACTGCTTTCTGTATCATTTACATTTGCTATACAGTATTACGCTATGGCACTGTTTTTTCATTTTTTTCTCCGATAAATTTTTTGGTGCCCAAGTTGTTCTGAAGTTTTTCTCTTGTGACCCCATTAGCAATTATTAAAAATCAATGCTGTAATCTCCATGCCAGTGTTAGAATTGGGTCATGCAGGGTTCTCTCTCAGTGCACAGCGCCACCTGCAATCTAACTCTTGCCCTCGGCCTGGGGTAGTGAGGTGTCTGGAGTGTAAGTCCAGCTTTTGGCCTATTGAGTATGCTCAGACTTTTTGGAGCCACTCGCAAGCTAAGTGCCAGTTTGTCCCTACTGAGCATGAGCAGTGAGGTCATGACCACCGGCCTATTGGGCGGGGACTTGCCTTTAAAGAGTGTGAGCTGACGCCTGCCCAGTGCTCACACTGAAGTTCCTTAATGCCAGTAGTTCAGGGCTAGGCTCCAGCATTCAGGCAGGTTGTAGCATAGGCCTCTGTGTGGGGTTTCTTTAGCCTCTATCTGTACTGTAGTTTAGAACCTGTCAATCCTGAACTGGCAGCCCTACACTAAGGCTAGGAGCCGTGGACTCTGTTCCAGCCTGAGGTGCTGTCAGCAGGTGTGGTCCCTGAGATAGCCTCTTAAACTTTCAATACTTCCTTTGTTTCTCCTAGCTGTTGCAGGAGCATGTTATGTTGCTGACCTGGGGTGATGGTTAACCCTAGGAAGCCTTGCTGTTTCAGTTGTACAGGTGCAGCTTTCCAGTGAGGTTAACTGGCAGGGTTTTATTGCAGCCTGTTCACATTAAGCACCGCACCACATCACTGCCAGTGCAATTTAACTGGTAGTGCACTGTTCTGACATACATCTGGGCCTGTGGACCTCGCTGCAGTGCCTTGCAGACTAGCGGGTCTGTCATTTAAAAATATTATTTTTAAACCTATACACAGAACTGTAACAGCCAGGCTAAGAATCATCACGTAGCCATAGTTTTATGGTATATTTCCGCGGTAACGTTACATTTTTCATGTGCATTAGAAGCATGGACAAATCATCCGTTGTATCCGCTGATACATTTGGTCTAAACAACAAAGTAATAGAAAAAAAATCAACAACAAAAATTGTAGTCATATATTTTACCTGCAGAAGCCAAAAGATGGTTCTCACATTCAGCGCGCTCTCTATGACAGGTACATGCTATTTTTATTACGACTTGTCAGAAATTAAAGTTCTAGGTGCTATTTATTCTTCCCAAAGTTTTATCCTTTTATGTTGGCTGTGAGAAACTCATGACATTTGCAAAGTTCAATAGGCTAAAAGTTCCTCCCCGGTAGACATTTCATCTGTGAGTGATGTGGCTCAGTCATGGTGACTCTCTGCTTGGATTACCTGTTACTCAGTAGGTGATAATGACTTGTCTTCACACAGTCCATTCACAACTTAGAACACAATTCCTTATCCAGTCGCCTGCTGTGCTAACCTAATGTGACATCTGAACATGAAGAATTCAGTCACTGGGTGATCTATGCTTAAGTACTGTATCTAAGTTGCCATCTGAGCTGAGACGCTCTCTCTGTAGACCTGCCAATAAGATGCTATCAGCTCGTATGGAATAATTAGCTCCCAGCACTTACATATCCCATGGCTACACCCGCCGACTGTCACAGCTGTCTATGTCATGTAATATAAGAGGACGGGCGCGTTTAGGATTTTCTTTTTGTTAATAACAGGCACATTAGGCCAAGAAAGAAAATTCCTATAATGAGCGGAATATTTGCATTCGTTTTTCCGTAAATGATGGAGTAACAGCTATATAAAAATGAATTTTATTTCTGCAAGAAAAAGTTGACATATTTACGTACTTATTAATTTTGGAGAAGGGAAATTGAAAGATTCCAAAAATGGCAACAAAAAGTGTTGCTCTATAGGCACTGCACAAAACTTTGCTTATGCCCCAACTATTTATATAGGACCATCTCATAATGCACAACAAATAGTATAGCACATATCCCTAAGTGTGTTATATCCCTAAAACAAATACAGACCATGCACTAGACCCCCTGTAAATACAAAGACTCCAGTCCAAGGGGAACCATGACTGCTGGCATGGGAGCATCTGTGGCTGGCGCTCTATAGGGGCTCCTTAGTTCACATTGCAAAGTCATCTATTGCTACGTTTTTATGGGGGCATCCATGGTTGACGCTCTGGGAGTCACCTACACTTGCAAGTATATATTTTAATGCATCCTTCATCTTTAATACTGGCAAATTACTCAGCACTTGCAAAGCTAAAGTCAAGTAATCAGAAAGACTGGAAGGGGATCAAGAACTTAGAGGGAAACACACATGATGGAGGGTCAAAGAGTTTGGACTTCTTCCCCTCCAATCCCTGAAGATCTGTGCACCCAGAGGGAAATGGAATATGGCTACATGACTGCAACAAGAGTTTAATCAGATATAGTTTCACCAGGATGGATTAAATGTAGGCTAAAATCTGAGGATCACTGTGAAAGGTGACATGGAAGAGTTGACGTGGTTTGGTGCTTCTACTGCTGCACAAGACCATACCTTAACTGTGGTGATGATGGACTGACAAAATGTGTAAGAGATGCTATGGAGTTGTGATGTAACCCTTTTAAAATACAAAAAACAATAGTCTTCAGAAATCCAGATACTCAAGCATTGATAGTTCTCTGATTGACTGGTCGTAGTACATTTTCATCTCTTTATGACCACCAGAACCAAGGAGCATGTGTAAAGCATTACAGTTGTGCTAAGTGATGGGTCTGTGATAAAGAATCAAGACAAATCATCACCAAAGTGGTAGAATAGACAAAGACTAAGGGCTAGTTCACACAGGGACATGGATGCTGATTTTGACAGCGGATTTCGCGGCCAAATCAGCATCCATACAATGTATCCCTATGTGAACTGCTCGCTTTTTTTTTCTGCTAGCTCGCTAGCAGAAAAAGAAGGGACATGACCTATCTTTCGGGCGGAAGCCGCTCGCGATGAGCCGCGGCTTCCGCCCAGCCGCAGCGCCCTCCACGTCAGCTCATTCATTTGAGCCGACAGCGGAGGTGAAAGCCGCGACCGCGATGGTCGCGGCGGGAGCAGTTCACATAGTGTGGACATTGTATGGACGCTGATTTGGCCGCGAAATCTGCTGTCAAAATCAGCGTCCATGTCCCCGTGTGAACTAGCCCTAATGGGGACCAGGGTGGAGTAAATATAGGCTACAATCTGGGGATCACTGTGAAAGGTGACATTGAACATGTTGCTAGTAGTTGATGTGGTTTGGTGATTCTGCTCCTTCACAATACTATGCCCTAACCATGCCCTGACTGTGCCCTAGCCATGCCTTAACCGTGCCATAACCATTCCCTCATCATGCCCTACCCATGCCCTAATCGTATCCTACCCATGCCCTAATGATACCCTACCCATGCCCTAACCATGCCTGACTATGCTCTACCCATGTCCAAACCATGATTTGATCATGCCTTACCCATGCCCTATTCTATGCCCTACCAATGCCCTAATCATACCCTACCCATGCCCTAACCATGCCTGACCATGCTCTAACCATGATTTTATCATGCCTTACCCATGCCCTAATCATGTCCTACCCATGCCCTAATCATGTCCTACCCATGCTCTAACCATTCCCTGATCCTGCCCTTACCATGCCCAGACCATTCCCTAATCATGTCTTTCCCATGCCCTGACCATGCCCTACCCATGTCCTGACCCGGAAGCTGATAAAATGAGTGCAACGTAAAATTTAGAGACTGAAAAAAAGATATGGATCTGAAAACCCCTTAGAACCTCGAAAATCTGGAACCTAGACAGTTAATGGTTTGTTAGACTCCAATACATCCCTCTTCAAGCTAAGTTAACAATAGCTAGTGAGCAAGTCCCCATCTGCAGCACGTAAAACACTGGAAAATTACATGTAAATGGGTCAAGTAATTATATATGATCCTATCTCAATGTATCTGTAGCAACACAGTTTTGGGTTGAAAAATATTTTTAGTGCCAGGGGCAGTGACACAAGACCTTCTGCATGAAGTGGCACCAATTTATTGATAAAATGAAGACAGCCAGTTTAATATAATTAATTCTCTACGTTACAAGCGGCATTAGGAAGGGAGAAAGTTACAAGGTGAATTTCCTTTTCTATCATGCGTTCCTCCACCGCGCTAAAACCATGTATCCATCATAGCAACGTTTTACTCCACGCCTGTCATTTTCTT
Organism: Leptodactylus fuscus; assembly: GCF_031893055.1. NCBI lineage: Eukaryota > Metazoa > Chordata > Amphibia > Anura > Leptodactylidae > Leptodactylus > Leptodactylus fuscus. The sequence goes on along the minus strand of NC_134273.1, from coordinate 19,572,785 downwards.
TTTAATGAGCTGTTTGGGGCAGTCAGCAAATTTGGAATACTTGAGTTCAAAGCGAAGCATGTATATTCTGCATTATTCATTACTCAAATTGTGGTATAGACCGGTTACGAGTTAAATATGAAACTATTCCTGAGCAAGACCCAAACGTGTCTTCTATAAAAAATCATGAATTATGTAAGTTGATTTTTTTTTTTTCTCGTTCCCTGTCTCTCGCTTTTTCTTTTTAGCCTCATGGTTTCTGGCAAGTAAAAATGATCTTTCTTATTTTTTATTATTTCTTTATTTTTTTCGTATTAAGACTTGTTCTCATGCCATATGGATGCGAGCTTCTATAACTACTGACTCCTGGAATGGAATCGTTTATCTGTTCTATTTCTCCCCTAATTAGAACTCCTTAAGGAATCTGAAAAATACTTTGCCCAAAAAGGAGTCAAAGTAAAAGACTAAGTGACACTGAATATTTAATAAAATGTCACTTATGAATCGCGGTGCCGTCGATATAGGTCTCAAATATGGAGTGTGAAGAAAATGTAATGTACTGTATTGTAGGATAGGTATTACCTGCAAAGCATGTCATGGAGAAAATACAAAAACACTCAGAAAGTGAAATAAAGCTGGATACAAAAATATATAAAGAAAAAAAAAATCTGGTTCCTAATTTGTCAAAACGGGTGTGTTGTAAAGTACTAGAGATGAGCGAGTAGTACTACGGTATTCGAAATACTCGTACTCGATCGAGTACCACTCGCCGTTCGAATGTAAAAGTTCGATGCAGAACCAGCATTGATTGGCCGAATGCTATACAGTCGGCCAATCAACGCTGGTTCTTCTCCTACCTTTAGAAGTCTCCGTGCAGCTTCCCCGCGGCGTCTTCCGGCTCTTCATTCACTCTGCCAGGCATCGGGCCTGGGCAGAGCCGACTGCGCATGTCCGCTTGTAGTGTGGGCATGTGCAGTCGGCTCTGTCCAGGCCCGATGCCTGGCAGAGTGAATTCAGAGCCAGAAGATGCCGCGGGGACGCCGCACGGAGAAGAATGATCTAATTATTCTTTCCCAGTAAAATCAAGGTTCTTATTGATCAAAGGGCATAAGCTTACTAGCCACTTCACGGGTCACTACTCTACTAGGTGCAGCAAGCCATAGTGACCACCACCACAATTCAATGCAATGCAGTGCCCACAGAGGGAGCGACTCATTGGCTTACAGTCAAAGCGGCCATTTTCTTGTAGCGCGGGCATGCGCAGTCGGCTCTGCCTAGGCCCGATGCCTGGCAGAGTGAATTCAGAGCCGGAAGACGCCGCGGGGAAGCTGCACGGAGAAGACTTCTAAAGGTAGGAGTAGAACCAGCATTGATTGGCCGACTGTATAGCATTCGGCCAATCAATGCTGGTTCTGCATCAAATTTTTCCATTCGAATAGCGAGTGGTACTTGATCGAGTTCGAGTATTTTGAATACCGTAGTATTCGATCGAATACCTACTCAATCAAATACTACTCGCTACTACTTTTTTAAAAATGTTTTATAAATATAAGACATTTATAAGCAATAGGAAACATTCTGATGACACATTCCCTTTATGCAACAGTAGTTGTGGCCCCTTGTCTATCCCAGCCTTACCTTGACAAGACAAGAAAAAACACATTTACTAGGATTATTATGGATCTCCAAAGTCCAAAGATCCTGGAATCTGTCCAAGACTGTCTGGGTGCCTCAGAGACGCCCTAACAATGGCATGGAGAATGCCCATAGGTTCTCATTAGAGATCCATAAGACATTCCTATGTGTGACCTCTTACTATGGTTAGCCATTACCCAGAGTGTTCGAAGAGAAAAGTATCTTTGTTGTTGCAAACTAAAATTTAGAAAGCAACTGTGTTGAGTCTTCATTATTATTATCATGAGTATTAAATGGCATCAAAAATTCTATTGAGCCCTCCTTTAAGATATTAGATTAGTTTTGAAAAAGTAACATAACGGTAATAACAGATTAATGTACCTAGCATAGTCAGATTGGGATAATTCTTCAATTCGGAACTAAAGGTCTAGAACTGCGGCCATTTTTTATTCTATTTTTCCCCTCGTAATCTTAATATTGCTGATAAAATGATGAAATAAACTTACCTTGAGCAGTTTATAAAAGTGCATTATTTTTCACTGTCAATTAAGCCGAGAGATTTTATTAGGTTTCCTATTGGAAAACAAGTGGTCTACGAGTCTCAGATAAGTACTCAGCATCTTGTAAACATAAATGGGAAACACAATAAATTTCGAGCCGGATAGAACGTTATTTGCCGTAACAGAATTTAGCTTGTCATTTCAGTGTATAAAATAATATTCCAAAAACTCGAAATGGGATTTTATTTCAAGAAGTTAAAAGGGATAATTTTTCAAAATAAGCTGGATGTTCGGAAAGTTTCCCGGAGACATAATTTAAGTTTGACAGGGAAATATTACAATTTCCGCTCGCTTATACAAATATCTCAGCCGTCTCCGATCCTAATATATGCCATGGACGAATTTAAATAAAATGAAACGTTATTAAATCACGAGCAAAACAAACTCCATCAAGGTGGTTATAAATCTCCAAATATTGTGATGCATTTCCTTAATTTATTTTTTGGATTTTTTTTTTCTGTTTTCTTAGATGTATAACATTACACCCAAATGTGATAAGGCATTAATGTGCCCCACTTCCATGTTAATGCTTTACGGTCGCATCGAGACGCTCGGAGTTTTCGTTCCAAAGTGCCAAAGGCATTTCACTGGTATGAGCACGGAGATGCGTACCAATGAGAAGATATCAGTGATTATAAAACCATTAAAATTACAATGTCAGGTCAACAAAGAAAAGTTTTCTTTTGTTTCCTCTAAGGTTCTTAAAATCGAGCTATAAAAAAAATAATAATAATAACTGCTCGCAACGGCTTATAATAAAACAGAGAGGAAAGTTGCAGTTTGATATTTGCATAACAGACACCCCAATCTGTTCGGAGGATTTACACTTGTTTCTCTATTTAAAAATTATAATTCAAAAAAGAATAAATCACATGTCAAAACGACATTCTATTTAGTGCTCGGGGATTTAGAGGATTAAAGGAAAGTATTTTGTTTTATGTTTTGTCATGCTTCCTCAAATATGTATACACGTTGGCCTGGAGTTATTTTTCTATCTTTGTTTTTAACTTCTCCAAATAAAGCCTTGCCTTGAAAATCTAATAAAACGTTATTTACAAAAAAAAAAAAAAAATTTGCATAAAATTTTCGAAAATCTGAAAAAAATAAATAAAAAAAATTCTTGCCTTAAAATCTAATAAAACGTTATTTACAAAAATAAAAAATTACAAAATGTTGCATAAAATTTTCAAAAATCTAATAAAAAATAAAAAAATAAAGTCTTGACTTGAAAATCTAATAAATTGTTATTTACAAAAAAAAAAAAAAGTTGCATAACATTTTTGAAAATCTAAAAAAAATAAAAAATAAATTCTTGACTTGAAAATCTAATCAAACGTTATTTACAAAAAAATTACAAAACTTGCATAACATTTTCGAAAATCTAAAAAAAAAAATAAAAACAAATAAATTCTTGCTTTTTGTTTCAGCTTATAATAGAGGTAAATATATCCAAATTAATTTAGATATTGAATTTAAATTGAAATATATTTCAATTCAATAATGTAACACATCTGACTTTGTGATGATATGGGGTTAAAAATATTTACAGACTTAGGGAGCCTGCACACGGAGTTTACGCGCGCTCATTCTGAACATAAAACTCGTTCGGAGTGAGCGGCGTAAAAAAACCCAGATCCCATTGACTTGAATGGGTACTGGCATACGCGCGCTCCCCATTGAAATCAATGGGAGGCTTTTTACCTATTGCTTTCAATGTGATACGCACATATGCCGGCACCTATTCAAGTCAATGGGATCTTTTTTTTTTTATGCCGCTCACACTGAACGAGTTTTACGTTCAGAATGAGCGATCGTAAACTCCGTGTGCAAGCTCCCCTAGTGGATGTGGAGGGCAAAAAGAAAATTTGGCCTCTACCTACGAAGTTCCAACACCAAACTCTGTCAAATGACCCCAAAGACGAATGACTGAGATGACTAGAGAAAAGAAAAAGATTACAGTCAAAGCGGCCATTTTCTTGTAGCGCGGGCATGCGCAGTCGGCTCTGCCCAGGCCCGATGCCTGGCAAAGTGAATTCAGAGCCAGAAGACGCCGCGGGGATGCTGCGCGGAGAAGACTTCTAAAGGTAGGAGAAGAACCAGCGTTGAATGGCCGACTGTATAGCATTCGCCCAATCAACGCTGGTTGTGCATCAAATTTTTCCATTCGAATAGTGAGTGGTACTCGATCGAGTACGAGTATTTCGAATACCGTAGTATTCGATTGAATACCTACTCGATCGAACACTACTCGCTCATCTCTAAAGAGGACCTTTCACCACATCTAGCAAAACTCCAACTGTTAACATCTTTCAATAGTTTCTGCTCCTCGGATTGTGGCCCAGTTGGAATTTTTCTCTAGCCCCCATCATGTCTGAGCAGTTAATGCTGTTAGTTTCAGCACACTTATGTTCTCTACTGTCAGGTGGGCAGTCCATTTCTTTCTGCTCTGGTCCAGGACCGCCCACCTGACAGTAGAGACCTTAACTGTTCTGAAAATAATGCTAATGATCGCTTGGGAATGATGAGCGCTAAAGTAAAAAAATTCAACTCTGCCTGTACCAGTGGCGCTATTAGAAGAATATAAGGAGTTGCAGTTGGTGGAGGTCATGAAAGGTCCTCCTTAAATATCTGAATGGGTATCTTAATTTACCGAAGCTGTTCACATTGAATAAAAAATCCTTTATGTTATGTACTGTACGGTCTATGGGAATAGCTCTCGGAACCATCTAAGATGATCATGTTTTCTGTATTATATTTAGGCCCGGTTCACATCTGTGTTGTTTGTTTCTGTTCGGGAAGTCCGCTTGGGCCAAATGGGTCTGTTATTAAAAAAAAAAAATATATATATATATAAATATCTGCAGTCAAAGGTTTTTTTATTATCTCAGAAATGTTTAGGCCTAGTTCACATCTGTGTTTGGGTTTCCATTTGGGGAGTCTTCTTGGGGACCCCCTGAATGGAAACCTATGTGCATAAAAAAGTGGTTACCTAAGGAAATAATGGGATCCATGTGCTTTCCACTCAGTTTCAAAAGCAAAGAGAAAAGTGCTGCTGGCAGTACAGGGGAATGGTAATGGCCCGAACGCTGATGTGAACCAGGCCTTGGAGTCAAGATTGTGGAAGAAGCAGCTCTTTCTGCATCTCTCATAGCAGGAAGTCCCAGGACATGTCAATCACCAATTTATAGCTGAGCTATTCAGATACTGATAAACAAGCCCCAGTCTGTGTATCTGAAGTTGAGGATATGCAGAAATAAGACAAGCCTAGCCATCTCCTCCCACACTGCAGACATCCTAGGAGTAGTTAGCAGTCTGCAACACCTAGGGAGCAAAAAACTGAACTTACGATGCACTAAAAGTTTGGTTTTATCGTGTTGCTTTTGCTCCATGGTCACCTGCAAGTGTCTATTATATTCGAAACAATAAAATTTAACAGCGGAGCAGTAAATATATATTTGCCTTATTTTCTCCATATCCTATACAGTAGTTTCTATCTTTTTATGAATCCTGAGTGTTGTATAATAGCTGCCTGGCAGAGTCACAGATGGATCCTTGATAATATGTTCTCCTATATTGTGTCAATGCCCCGTTTCATCTGTCCCATCTCTCACGATCAGCAGTTTAGATGGAAAAACATTTCCCGATCTTTGTAGATCTTTTTCAGCAGACTTTAAATTGCTTCAGTGCATGGTTAACAGCCCGCCACGGCAACAGTTTTATTGCAGCTTTCTGAAAGATTATAATTATAATGTCAGCTCTAACCTCCAGACTAACTTTGCAAGCATGTGGCGGATGGTATCATGTTGATTTTGCTGTTGTGATATTGAAAGTAATTGTCCTTGAAACTGTGTTTTTTTTCCCCCACACTGTCGAGGCTGGAGTTTTTGTGACTTGACTGTGTGTTTCAGAGTTCTTAAAGTTGTTGTCTTTATTGTTTCGCTTTTAGAAACTTATTTTTTTATTATATTTTTAATACATCCATATTGATCAAATTCCTTGACAAGATGTCGTATTACATTATTTTGTAAAATATTATGCAGTTTTTTGTTTTTTTTCTACCGAGTTCTCTGAACATTCGAAATGACCCGTTACCGCACCTCCATTGTATAGGTTATAACTATGTCTACCGAATGTCTGGTTTTATGTTGTAGAACGTCTTTTATATAAATTTTTCTTTATTGATTGCTCATTTAGGCTTGAGTTTTAAGTCCCACTTGACGATTTTTAACTTAAGTATTTTTTTTTTAATAAGGGTCCATTCACGCGGAGTTTTTCAGCGCTCATTTTCACGCTGAATCAGTGTCAGAATCCACGTGGACAAAAAAAAAAACTCCCATTGACTTCAATGGGTTTCTTTTTCTGGAACCCATTGAAGTCAATAGGAGGCTTTTTTTTCCACGTGGATTCTGATGCGGATTCAGGGTTAAAATCCAAAAAACTCAGTGTGAATGGACCCTAAGAATCTTCAACATATGAGTATTCCACTGTATCATAGTTTAGGTATAGTAAATGTACAGCTAACTGTCAAACTTACTCTAGACATGAGATATTTACACTGACAAGCAAAAGGGTAACAATGTTTTGAACGTTTGACTTTCAAGCTCCATATCTCACCATGCACTATGGCAGGGGTAGGCAACCTTCAGCTGACTACAACTCCCAGCATGCAGGGGGCGTAACTACCGGGGTAGCAGCGGTAGCAGATGTCACAGGATGGCTCTTACTCATTGATGCCAGCGCTTCCCCTTCTGTGGGGGAGGCTGTGAGCAGGAGCCAGGATTGGTAAGTGGGACCCCACAAACACGATCCTTATACTCAGGGGGTCTTTTTAGACGCCCTAGTATAATTATCGGAGGGCTAGGAGAGGTGAGGGAACATAAAAAACACTGTTACTTACCTTTCTGGCACCAGCAGGCTTCAGGCCTACTTAGTGGTGTCCCAGATGTCACATGGGCCAGGCTTGGCGTCCTTATGCATTGCGATGCTAGCCAAGCTCATGTGATATCTGGCCCATCATTGAAGATGGCTGACATCACCGGGAGGGTGCTGGAGCCTGGGAAAGGTAAGTAACAGTGTTTTTTTTTTTTTTTTACTGTGCAAGGGCCACTATGGGAAATAATACTGTGTACAGAGGCCACTATGGGGCATAATGTTGTGTGCAGCGGCCACTATGGGGCAAAATACTGTATGCAGGAATGCTCGGGGTGGGGGGTCGGTTGGATTCCCCCAGGGGTATTCTTGTCATGTAATGACATTGTTACAATTTTGCTCCTGGTGGTAGAAAAAACTTTTTTCCTCTTGTATATTACAAATTACAACCAATTCACTAATAACTCAGTGTGGTATTAGGGGGGTTCCCAAATGAAAGGTCACTGGTTCAAATTGAGGATCAGCTATGAAGAAGATTTCCCAAGAAAAGAGAAATAGCATCATCCAGCTTATCGATAGCGGTCTCTTGGATAAGAAAATTGCAAAACTGCATGATGTGAGTTCCATAATAGTTTAAAGAATGGAAAATAAACTCAGTCCATCCATTAAAAAGCCAAAATATCAGAGTCGACAAGTCGACTCATCACAAGGTCCATCAGTTCTGGTGCGACAAACACGACAGTAGGAGATTGGAAATGGGGGATTTGACAAAAGCCAATAGACTCTCATGGGTCTGGAAGAAAAAAGGGAAAAGGGGGCTAAGAAATTGGTCAAATTTGGTGGAGCTATCCTGAGGTTTCACAGTATACATCGAGATTAGCAAAGAAATGGTTCAATGACAATGAAGTTGAGGTCCTGAATTAGAGTTCCCAAACCTCAACTAAATTGTACTCTTGTGAGTAGAGTTGAAGAAAGAGTCAACCAGTATGAGGTCAGTAACCAGTGTCATGGTGAAATGGTTTGCCAATCTCTACTCAACAGCATACGCAACTTAACTACTCAGATTGTCAGCATAGACTTACAGATAATAAGATACAAAGTTTGCGGATAAATATCATATGCCCCACCAGTGATTCCATATACAGTTGATCACGGCATGGAAAATGTACTGTGTAGGGTGGAAAGGGGTTAACCAAATCATATAAAAGAAACATAACCAAATAACACTATAATAACCAATCAAGTATTTTCCATTTTAACCCTGCACATTCAGGCACTTTGAGGCGGGGGAGACTTTATGATGCTATCAGGGAGAGCCTTGTATTTTACATAAAGCCATTCCATGACTCTACAGTAGAAGTTCTGCACATTAATCTATTCGACGAGTCTTTAATCTTCCACAAAGTATTGCACGTTGTATATTTCCTGTGACAACGCACTCGTGGCAGTCATGGTCATATGCACTGAGTGTTTATAGATTGCCAAACCGGCACCAAGCACAAGGAATTTCATTTACGCTGTGGAAGAGGAATCCATCATTTCAGCGACGTTGCACATTTATAGGGAAACTCCGGGGCTTAGTTACTGGTGCATCAAAGAACATGCGCGCTACTACTATGGTACAGACGTAGAATCTACATGGTCCTCCCCTTCTAGTGAGAGGCTGAAACCAAGAAGGAATATGACTAGCCATGCTACTACCTTACCACGGTCTAAACATATGAATGTATAGTAGTCAACAGATTCCTGCTTGTTGATGGTTTCCAGGTAAGATAGGTTTATTTTGAATTTCACAGAGAAATATAAAGTAAGAGAAATAGTAATAAGGGTAATAATACACAGACGTAGCAGCTGCCATGACAGTGGTGGCGCATGATACCGTTAGCATGGCTACTCTATTAATTTGATTAAATAATGTATATATTATAATATTTGATAGCTTCATAACTAATATAAACCCAAGGGGATTTTTTTTGCCCCAAGTAGCTTGTCATGACCTGAGGGGTACATCAACTAAATCCTCACCAATCACCTCTCGATGGCTCCTATTCAGGTAATAGTCACAAAGCAGCAGCCTCGTTCACTGTATAGAAGTACTATCTACATCTGTTACTTAAATAGGTACAAAGCTACATCCAGGCCCATCCAGTAGAGTAGCTACCAGTCCGCAGACTCCTAGTATAAATGCCTGAATTAACACGCCTAGACAAAAACAATTGGGACCAAAGGTCCAATTCAGGAGAATGGAAAGGAGTTGACAGAGTAAATTTCCAAAATTCAGAAACGTTTATTGAAGTAAATACAGCACATCACGACGCGTTTCGAGCCTTAATCGGCCCTTTCTCAAGTGCAAGAGACAGCCGGCACTGTAGCAGCGTCCTCTTTGGCAGAGCTTTCTCCCACACTGGTTTGATTGCCCAGTGTTTCAGTCTCTCTCCCCCACAGTCCCCGTTGTGACACCACCACCACCACTGCCTCCCGTTCAGCCCGCACTGCTCACCTCCGCACGAGAAATAACACGTCTGACATACACACATGTGCCACTATAAGGTCAGGTAGGAACGTGTATTGTTATATTTATTGATCTGTATCTATATAACATCTCCGTAAGAAGAATACATTTGAAAATAGACATTATCATTAGAGATGAGCGAACAGTAAAATGTTTGAGGTTCGATATTCGTTTCGAGTAGCCCCTCAATATTCGACGGCTCGAATCGAATATCGAACCCTATTATAGTCTATAGGGGAAAATGCTCGTTTCAGGGGTAGGCAACATTCAATTAAATTATACTTACCAAGTCCACGAGTGAGGGTCGGGCTGGATCCTCAGAGAAGTCTTCTCCGTGCAGCATCCCCGCGCCATCTTCCAGCTCTGAATTCACTCTGCCAGGCATCGGGCGCTTGTAGTGCGGGCATGCGCAGTCGGCTCTGCCCAGGCCCGATGCCTGGCAGAGTGAATTCAGAGCCGGGAAGCTGCACGGAGAAGGTAGGAGAAGAACCAGCGTTGATTGGCCGACTGTATAGCATTCGGCCAATCAATGCTGGTTCTACATCGAACTTTTCCATTCGAATAGCGAGTGGTACTCGATCGAGTACGAGTATTTCAAATACCGTAGTATTCGATCGAATACCTACTCGATCGAGTACTACTCGCTCATCTCTAGTTATCATCAGTATGTCTCAGTAGTGCAGCCTCTGGCTTTGGGCCTATAACTTTAAGGGCCACATCTAACAGGTCTCACCGTTTTCATCAGCCCTAGGGGTCCCTTTAAATATATTTCTGTTAGGACTCCTTTAAGTAGTATTCACACAGTGTAAAGTAGCTCACATTAAAAAAAGAGATGTCAACTGTTTCATGTTATCCAGAAGATAATAGTTATTTTACAAGAAGTAATTTTTTTTTTTTTTTAGCAGAGCCTAAATATGCACACTTGAAAATTTAGCTGGAACTGGCAAGAACCAACCGTGCCTACATAGTAGGATGCTGAGCAGTCTTAATCTTTCTCAGCCTCCATAATGCAATGTAATTATAATACATGATTACGACTTATTATAATCAATCAGCATAGTCTTAAGTGTAATTTATTTTCCAGCAGATGTGGATGCATTAAATCATCTCGTAAAATGGACTTTCTTTCCAAAAAGAGGAATTACTGTATTAGAATAAAACCGTACACCAATACAGTAAACCGCTTAATGCATCGTAAATTACAGCAATTACACAATGATCTATGAACCTTTCCTTTGTTTTGCTTTGGGGCCAAAACTCAACCTTTAAGTAAATAAGTAGTGTAATTCATATGATCTTACCTGTCCTTTTGGGCAATTCCTGATCCGTTCTAAAGTGATTCCTCCCTCGACGCAGGATGTGAGCTGATGTGTTATTTCTTCCACAATTTTAAAGGGCACGTCTATTAAAAGGAACAGCACAACGGTAACAAAATGTTCTGTCATCTCTTATAGGAAGAATGTAAGTATCGGACTTTTTCACATATGGTCGAGGGTTATTTTTAGAGATGAGCGAATCGAAGCTGGTGAAGTGGAATTCTATCTGAATTTCAGGAAATATTCGATTCGTATTGAATCCAGATTTCCTTACACTTCGTGGTAACGAAGCGTGGGAACGTGGGATCAGCGCCGCACCTCCCATGAGGCGACCTGAAGCGACTGCTTCAGGTGGCGCTATGCCAGGGCCCCAGGGAGGGCGGCATTTTTGCTTACCTAAGCCAGGCCAGGACAAGCTGTCCTGGACTGGCTTAGCACCGAGCGGTGGATTGGGGAGGCCGCTGGAGCAGCACTGCTCCCCTGCCTCCCCTCACGCTCAGGCAGAGAGCAGGTCCTCTCCCTGCTTGCTCTCTGCCTGCGAACGCCGCTAAGCCCCTTCACTTCACCCCATCCCCTTCACTCCACCACGCCCCCTCTGCCGGGGGGGGGGGGGGCTTTCTGTCGTCCGCCTCGGGTGGTGAAAAGGGCAGGTTCACCCCTGCGCAAGATCACCCACAATGCCATCCATGGAGCCAATCAGCAGTCAGCCTTGTGATGTCACAGCCCTATAAATACCCTCCGTCATCTTGGATTCAGGCATTTTCCAGTGTACTTAGTCAGGCGGCGCTAGAGAAAGTGATAGAAAAGACTTCAAAATTGATATTTTGCTCAATCGAGGTTCAGGGAAAAGAGCATTAGAAGTGTAGGGAAAGGATAAGGAGGAATTTATACAGAGTATTGAAGCAGAGCAGGGTTCATTTGTGGTGTTTGCAGCCTGGGTGATAGGAACAATCCTACTACACCTCGCTGCACTGACTGCCATTATACTGCTGCTCATTGCAGGTTTGCGATAGATACCGACTCACTTTATTGTTTCACTACCACACAAGACTCCCTGTGTGTGTTACTGCAAGGCACAGTGTTGTACACCACTATAAAGGCTCTCCGCAGCCAGTAAATAGCTGTTTTTTTAACAATATGCCTTGAATTAAATCGGGCCGAATAATTTCTGAAAATTGCTTCCACCAAATCCAACTCTTTGCATCCTTTAATAGGCACCACTCCATCAATTCCAGAAGTTTCCTAGCAGGTCACGATTTTGTGTTCCCTTGGCTTTATTAGAAACTTAAGTCCTTAAAGTGTAAGTAAATTTTTATATATTTTGTAGTAAATCAAAACTTTGTAATATAGCGTGAAGAAGTAAGATGTTTTGCTTTGACTTTTTTTTGACTTTGGTAATGGTCCTTGAGTTCTCTGGGTCTGGTAAAACCTTTTTAGGAATATTTGTGACTACTTCTTATTCCTTACATTTCACATTAGTCCGGCCACCTAGCGCTTTGTTTATTCTAATCTTTCTGGTCTTGCTGTCTAGGGACAATGTACCAAAACTAAGGAAATAGTCACAATATGTGTTAATATAGAAGTGTTCTGATGTACCTACCTGCATTAGTAGTGCTGCAGAATGGCGTGCCTGCTCCGACCTTAGGTCAGCAGCAAATCTAGGTGTTTTATACAGAAAATACATAAGTTTTTGTGAAATTTCTATGGTATACAAGGTTAAGTCGCAATCAGGGTTGGTGGAGATTTGCGGAATTAACATGGCTAGAATCTGCGGAACTGCTACAGCCTGAAATATAATTTGTTGTACACAGTGTGTATACTTTCTGATTACGTTTATTTTTTATTTTTTGCTAAAAATTGGCTTCATAAAATTCTCTTTTGAATCTCTTATTTGGAAAATTCTATAATTTACATAAAGTTTTTTGGGTTTTTTTTAGAAAAAAAAGTGCCTTTGCCTTCACTAGGATTGAGCCAATCTTAAGATTTCAGAATCAATTTTAAAATCCGATTTCCGATCATTTTCCAGCCAATCCCGATCGTGAAATTTGCTCGATCACCCATCAGAATCCGATCTTTTTCAATCCCGATCGCTCAACCCTAGTCAAAGCTTCTCTAGGGGTTGAGCCTTTCTTGAGATAATCTCCAACCTCGATCCCGCTGGAAAAGATCGGGATCGGTATTCCAATCGCGATCGTGAAATTTACTCTATCGCCGAACGGAATCCGATCTTTTCCTATCCCGATCACACAACGCTAGCCTTCACCAGTTTGCTTCTTTCTGCCACTGATCAAATATGTACAATAGGAGTCTATGGAGAGGGAAGGAAAGAGGAGACCTATTACAATCAGAGAGGCATTTGTACTATAGAGAGACAGTTTTCTTTCACAACACATGTAGGTTATCAGACATTACTATCCAGCTTTCTCATCACAGAAATGACTTATTTAGTACTGTAGAGGCCTCATATATTTCTCCTTCTACTTTTCCTCCCCTATCCATAGACTTCATTGTCAACCAATACTAGTTGTATACAAAGTATAGACTGAAATCAATCAGATAAGATGAAAAGACAGGAGTAATAGTCAATAGTCATAGACAGGGGCACTTTACTCAAGTATATTGCAAATTTTGTTCCCTATTGATTTATGAAAAATAAATATAAGTTTAAAGACTCCAATTTTTCATGAAATGCAAAAATAACATCAATCTATGAATGAGAGACCCTCTCCTTTATTAATGCAGAAATCCTTAAAAGGTTCCTATTATTGGATACCCTTTTTTCTGACTAACACGTAGGAAGAGCCTTAAGAAAGACTATTCTACTCCTACCTTTAGATGTCTTCTCCGCGCCGCTGTTCGGTAGAAATTCGGGTTTTCTTCAGTATGCAAATGAGTTCAATGTCTTTGAGTCATGTCAAATGTCTTTTTCCGTCCTGAATTTCAATCTTCTAGTCCTCCAGCAGAGTCGACTGCGCATACCTGGGCTACAAGAAAATGGCGGCTTACAAAGTAAGGTGGCTTAAGTGGCCTTTTTCTTGTGGCCCGGGCATACGCAGTCAGCTCTGCCAAAGGCCCGAGACCTAAAAGATTGAAACCCTGGATGGAGGAAGACAAAGGGAGAGGGCGTACCAGAAGAAGATAGAGGCATTGCTGGAGAGTTCTTGCAGCATTGAGGATGCCCCTAGTGCTGTTTGAGCACTGGGGACCGCCTCCAGTGCTGTGAGAGAACTCATTTGCATACCGAAGAAAATCCAGATTTCTAAAGAATGGCAGCAAAGAGAAGACATCTAAAGGTAGGAGAGGAATAGCCTTTCTTAAGTAAGAAAAAAAAAGGGTATCCAATGATAGATCCCTTTAATGTTTGGGAGAAAAAGGGCTATGCGGCCAATGTTTGTACCCAACATCATCAATGCAGCCACGATTGATAAGGATGAATAAAAATATAAAAACTGAAATGGTAAAAATAAATTCAGTTTTGTCCAAATGCCTACGTCATTCAGACGTTTGCTCTCATTATACCTCAATAAGGAGCGTGGATTTCATACTCGCCAGGCGCTTTCCCCTGTGCTCATTGTCACTAACCGCTGAGTAATGTATTTAGTGTGACCTGCCGAAGAGTGGTGAATAAAAATTTCTTATTTTATGTGACCGTGAAGACATTCAACCCATTCATAGCAACTGTCTAGCAAAAAATAATGGTGGCCACGCATAGAGACAAATATAGCACATGCTGTACTTGTACCTTCCAAAAGAGCATTGCAAAATCATGTCCCTTTTTTCAAGCTAATCATCTTGCACCACATATCTCAGGAGATGTCAGTCCTAAAGGAAAGGCAAGGAAGGACACAGCTGTACGCCGAAATGCAGCTTGACAGCCTAATCATTAACCTGCCATGCTACTGCTATAGTACTTCTTGGCACTCACCTTCTCCTGCTGAGTCTATCCGTTACCAAAATAGAATATATGGGATCCCTGTTATCATTAAAAGTGTAGCATTAAAGGAATTTACTGGGTGTAAAAAAAAGACAAAAAGAAAATAAAAACAAAACAAAATATTTTTCTTAACTCCGTTGAAATTATTTATTATCCAATTTTTTTTTTTTTTTTTACCCCTTCTCTATGTCTAAGATTCCTGTTGTTTTCTTGTAAAAAATAGAAGAAAAACTCAGCCAATGCATTGGACACTGAAACTTCCTCTCCAAATTTCCTTATTTTGCACTAAATATATTTTTTTTTTTTTATTGTTAGAGTGTTGAGACTATTTCTGTGATTGCATTCTGGACAGTGGACCCTCCATTTCCCATGCAACGGATGAGTAACCTGAGCTTGTCTACTTTATCTAACTATACTTACCTGGTGTGCCACATACAATAGCAGAAGATGTCTTCACAGGACACTACCCTCACCATCTTATTTAAAGGAGGTTGAGCCATATATGCTCCTTGGGGTCATTAAACTATCCAGTTCCCTGTATAGCGCATCAGTGAGGACATATACACTGTCTACCAATAAGTATTTGGACACCTATGGTAGAATAGAAAAACACAATTTCTTCCTATCCAATAGTTGGTAGACCCCAGCGGATGCTTCCTTACGGATGGTATTGATGGACACAATACTCCGGGATACCTGGTGACACTCCTGGTGTATGTGAGCCATCGGATGGGTGCGGTTTCTCTGGTCAGCACTCGTTGGTCTCTATCTCCCAGTTTCGGGGGTCTGCCGACTCGGGGCACATTCAGACCATCACCGTTCACCTTCCACTTCGTAATCACATAGACCACTGTCGATTTTGGGTAATTAAGGATGGATGGACCATTTCTGTGGTACCCCACAATTATTCTTTTCTGGAAATCGGACAACTCTGCACTTCGTGGCATCTTGCATGGGCCTAATGCCAATGCTGTTTCCTATTTAATGGTGGAAGGCGTGACGTACATCACGACCGCAGATATCTTCATTTGCATGGGTGTCCAAATGCTTATTGGTAGACAGTGCAGTACATTGTCAGAGTGAATTGCATAAACATATTTATGTGGCCAATGTACTGGACATCATCAGGAGAAGAAACAAAGAGTAAGGTGGTCCTCACGTGGCCTATGTCTAGCAATAGTGGCAGCTTAAAAAATGGAAATTTATTACATATTGCCTACAGTTAGTATTTTCTATAATGGAAAGGATGGAACAAGTGACATAAAGCCTATCTAACTCCTGCTGTTGGTATCACTGGCACCCTTTAACAAGCACCCGAGGCTCATGTTCCTCCAGCCCACAGAGAGACCCAGATGTTTAGGTTTCGGTTTGGTTAATTCTTGGGTTTTACCTGCCACCGAGGCAATATACAGGTATACGCAATATCTCACTGTTGAAGGACAAGCTCATCCCTACTATATCTGTCTGTATATTCATGTACATATTTGCTTCTTGTAAAATTAGAAATACATATCTGTATAAATAAATTTTTATTCTGGTCACAGACTAGAAAATAAATTCCGGTTAGAAGAAAGCAACATGAAATCTGAAATTCTTTGGTCTCATAAGATATGAAAAACATACTGTACACAAAAATAAGATAATCTCAAACTACAAGGATTACAATAATATGGACAGTCAACCTGTATAAATCATGCTCTCGGCATCCAGAGTTATGTTATGAAATGGCCTTTGGAGTTACATTATTTTATATTAGATGCAGAATTTTATAGTGTTCATCAGTGGAGAATTATAAATTATGTATTAGAGGTGAAATATGAAATTCCATTTTCAGAATGTTTGGTGAATTATCACCACTAGGAACAGCCAATGATGGTACAAATAATCTGGGCCATATGGTAGCCCCTTCACTGGCCCTCATGCAGTATTATTAGGTCACTAGGCACGTGTCTGCTCCTGGGTCCTATAGTGTATATATGCTCTGGGCACACTGTTGTGACTTCATATGCATGAAGCAAGAAGGAGTAGAAAGGGTCAACAAGCTGATAGGCAAGTGCTGATACTCAGCTTGTAGGTCACAGGCTTAATGTGGCCTGTGGCTTCCTGCTCTACCGGTAGCAGAACCAGGTTGGAGCTTCCTGGTCCTGGATTAGCAAAATCAGGCTGCTACATTCACTTACTGATCTGCGCACCTGCCCGTGGCCTCCTCCGCTTCTCTTCAGTTGGCCACGTGCATTGCACTTGTTGCAAAGTGATGACGTAATGTGTGGCGCAAGGGACCCCCTGGAGGGCTGAAGGAAAAGTGGTGGTGGCAGTGAACAGGAAGGAGGGTGGGAAAGTTACAAGGGGCTGCTACCCAGCCTCAAAGGAAAGTATTGATTATATTACTACGAGAGTGCCCTCCATTAAAAAAAATGGAAGACATTGAAATAACAAAGCATGTACATGGACCCTATTACTTATGAAGGGAATATGGGTTTGTGTACCAAGTAGGGTTGAGCTGATCTTCAGATTTCAGGATCGTTTTTAAAATCCAATTTCCGATCATTTTCCAGCCGATCGTGATCGTGAAATTTGCTCGATCTCCGATCGGGATCCGATCTCTCCTGATCCTGATCACTCAACCCTAATTGTATATTATATATACAGTAGGGTTGAGCCAATATTGAGATTTCAAAATCCTATTCCTGATCATTTTCCAGCCGATCCCGATTGCCGATCAGGATCCGATCTTTCCCGATCCCGATCGCTCAACCCTAGTACCAATCAGATACACATCCCAGTACTATAACAATGAACTAACAAATGAATCAGTACAGAGCTTAGAATTTACAATAATGTTAAAAAGTTGACAGTGTTCTTACCACCTCTCCATTACCCATCATGCAACAGAATTGCATATTTCAGCCTCTAATTTATACAAATAAAAGTTCCTTTTCTGTCTTTCCTACAGCAATGAGATGACACCGTCCTCGAAATATAAAGACAATTGCAATTAAAGGATTTTATTGCAATAATAACAAAAAGTAAGACAATATCTCCATTCTCGTCTTTGACCATCTATGACCCTCCCAGCCTTCGTGATGAAGATACCTGGCAATTATGCATCATGAATTGAACTTTGAAGCTCTTATACCAGACTCGGGTGCCTTCACCTGCTACAGAATGATAAAAAGGGAGTATTCCATGGTCAGACGGGGGCCTATCAATCAACCGGCACGGGAGAGAAAAATTGACTTTGTCATGATAGGATTCTTAAAGGAGTAGTAATAAATCCCATATAAACTATGAGCCTGCAGCGTAGCTAATTTATTCATTATCCACCCCAGAAAAAATAATTAAGTCATGCTTTCTTTCCTAGCGCTTCATTACGGTTTCGGTTTTTTTTTCGGTTTTTTTTTTCTCCCTGTCGAAACCAGTGACTGAACGCTTATTAAAATAAATTAGATGCTAAACTTTTAACTCTGGCTTAAAGAAAAACTAATCCACTTTTCTAGTAGAAGCAATATTGATTAAATACATCTAGTTTCATGCAGAGCAGACTAATTCCTTTAGCTACAGTTTCCGATTTTAAATCATGTTGTATCTGTATTACCGAGGTTTGAGCAGTACATAATGAGCTGTGGAGTTTATAATTGGTATTAACCTCTTTAGATGTCTGCCATTTCCATATACTTCATTTTCTGACGCTACTATAGATTACATCATGCAAGTCACTAATAGACAAGTTTTGAGATTTCTAAAAATTTCTTACCATTTTTTAATTTTTTTTATTAATTTTTTATTTTTTAAAAAATATTTGACTTCCCTTACTTCATTTTCTGAAGCTACCATAGATGACATTATGTAAGTCACTAATAGACACGATTTGAGATTTTAACATTTTTTTTTGCTATTTTTTAAAAAATTTTATTGCTTGGTAGTTTCTTACAAAAATTAATAAAATTGTATTTTATTCATTTTTAAATAATAAAAAAAAATGAGTTCCTCAACATTTTTTCTGAAGCTACTATAGATTAAATTGTGCAAGTCACTAATAGACAACTTTTGAGATTTTTATTTTTTTATTACTGGTACTTTCTTAAAAAAAATAAATTAAAATGTATTATTATTCATTTTTTAATTAAAAAAAAAAAAAAAATAAAAAAAATAATAATTTACTTCCCCAGTTCATTTGTTGAAGCTACTGTAGATTACGTCATGCAAGTCACTAATAGACAACGTTTGAGATTTTTCCTTTTTTTTTACTATTTAAATTTTTTTTTTATTGCTTGATACTTTCTTAAAGGGATCCTACCTTTCGTTGTCTTCTCCACGCCGCCGTTCCATAGAATTCCCGATTCTTGACGGTATGCAAATGAGTTCTCTCGCAGCACTGGGGGCGGTCTCCAGCACTCCAACAGCACTGGAGATGTCCCCAATGCTGCGAGAGATCTCTCTCCAGCGCCACCTCCATCTTCGTCATTAGCGTCTTCTTCATCCTTTCCTTCTGGCGCAGGTTTCTGACTTCTAGGCCTCAGGCCTTGGGCAGAGCAGACTGCACATGCCCACAGGCCATGAGAAAATGGCCGCTTGCACAGTATTGGAGGACGTTTGAGTGCTGAGGACCACCCACAGTGCTGCAAGAGAACTCATTTGCATACCGACAAGAACCGGGATTCCTACTGAACGGCGGCGCAGAGAAGACAACGAAAGGTAGGAGAAGAATAGCCTTTGTTAAGGCTATTCCGACTTATTACTCATAAAAAAAGGGTTTCTATGATAGGATCCCTTTAACAAAAAATTTTATTCATTTTTTAATAAAAAATTTGACTTCCCCTCCATCATTGTCCGATGCTACTATAGATGACATCATGCAAGCCACTAATAGACAAGTTTTGAGATTTTTTTGTTTTTTGGCTATTGTTAAAAAATTTTTATTACTTAATACTTTCTTAAAAAAATAAATACAATTTTATTCATTTTTTAATTTAAAAAATAGACCCTTTTTTGTTTCTCTCTCTACTTTGCAAACAGATTTTAATGTAATCACAATTTTTATTACATTTATAAATAAATAAATTAATAAAACAAAATCACATTTTCAAAAAAAAAAAATTCAAATGTGTTTACTTATTTATTACATTGGCATCTTGTCACCAAAGTGAAAAGTTATGGAAGGAACTGGAAAAAATGGGATCGGATTACTAGAAATGATGAAAAATACTTTGGCGTGTTCATCTTCACAAATGGTAATGATTTCAGTCTACTGTAGCTAAACGCAAGTCATTTCTATGCCGGCAGATTAATAAGAGAATATATTCTTTGAAGTGAATCTCTGTGTCAGTTCTTCCAGTGACTTTGAGGGTTTTTTCTTCCTCTTCTGTGCCGTCCCTGAACCTGTCAGTATAGTCATAATATCCTTTGCAGATATTATAGATTTATAGTACAAAATATCTGTGTAGAACTCTCATCATCATTCCGTGTCTCTTTGTTTAGTAACAATGTAACACAAGCACTTGTCTCGGTTTCAGAGCATATGTGATACAACTGAATATATAATTATACATATCAGAATGAAAAGGCAATTAAATTCATGTGCTATAGTTGAGGAAGTGTCTGCCATATACAGGGCTGTACTGATTTAATACTAAAAAATATATGAAGTTTTATATTGTGACATCTCACATTACAACCCAGGGGAAGAGTGTGCAGAACATGGAAGTAGTAGTAGTTGGCTACAAGCAGTAGTCGTTGAGTACATGGACAAACCTTCCGGTACTCTGCAGGTACTGATGCAATGGGATGGGTTTTAGGAATCCATGTTTGCTCCGCTCACAGTGGAAGTGATGTCTTGATACAAGTCCTACAGGATGCAACGTTTTGGGAAACATACGCCCTTCTTCAGGTAGGTGCTGTGTAACACCACCGAGCTATATGCCAATGTTAAGCGCCAATTATTTTTGTCATAGTAGACAGAGCGTTGGCACCCTCTCTTCTTGTCCTCCTGTGTCTAGTCCTGGGTTCAGTAAATTTACAATGTACAGCATTCGGCCAATCAATGCTGGTTCTGCCGGAGTAGGCGGAGTCTAAGATCGGTCCACAGCAGTCTCCATTGTGGTCCGATCTCAGATGTAGCAGAGTTGACACAGCATTCATTTCATTTCTATGGGATTGTTGGAGATCAACATCTTATGTTTCGGCTGTCCCATTGAAATGAATAGAATAGTTTGTGCTTGGGGGGGGGGTGGCTTGCCATTGGAGCGAGAGGATGTGTTTTGCTGAGCTCCTCTCTCAATCTACATCATCCAACCGATATCGGAGACATCCGCAGCTAACTTATTACCAGAGTACTCCAGAGGCTTAAGTGAAGCAGTTTGAGGAAATCTTCCCGATTTTTTGCTTTGCACTCCCCATGTTCGGGCCTACCTGGCACTGAAGTCTGTTCGCCATCTTGTCCCTGCCGCCAGAATGCTGTCTGCTGATTGACCGGCCACTCCATTCCAACATGGTATGTAAAGCACCCCAGTTGTTTTGACAGGTAAGGACCCCAATGGTCAAATCCACATGAATCAGTTGGATAGGGGTAACTTCATGTTAACCGAATACCCCCGTAAAGGATACCTGCCCTTTAAATAATTCATCTACGAAAAAATAATTCTGTATATTCCTTGTGCTTGTGTTTCTAAGATTTCAATGTAATTTTCAGGTATTCTAAATGATGGCCTTATTTCCTATGTTTATATGAAAGCTCTGAAGTTTTCTCCCTCACATAGTTAAGAAACATTTTATTACATCACCTCCATGAAATGTATAAATGTAGCTTTTACCTTTGACTTTGTTCACATTAATCACACGGCAAAGTAATTGCAATATAATTTGCTTTTATGTGTTATTGACTCTTAATCAGCATCACACAATTGACTCCAACTGACTGCCTGGAAGTAGCATGGGAAAAAATAAGAAAATGAAATCAATATTTTAATAAAGTCCCTTCTTGATATAACACCTTTTTAATCTAATTCTTTTTACTTCCTATTCCTTCATACGTTTTTTTTTTTTCTCCAGCAGGTACCAAGACCAAATCGATGGCTGGGTAAAGTCGGAGAACATAGACTTTTAATTAAGAGATTGATTGAAGCCAAACAATTAATTATAAAACAATGAAGTGCAGAAGGAGATTTATAGACTCCGCTGACCTTCTTTAAGGAAGTTCTCAGGAACAGGCCTGGGTTCCCCCCATGGCAATCTGTCCAGGGACAGTGTAGCAATCAGATCTCCTGGATGGGTTCTGGCATGACAGGTAAACTCAATCCAGATGCTTGGCTTCTCAAGATCAAGTTAAAAAATTTTTAACCATATAATTCTTACCCTTCCATGACCCCAAAAGTCAGGATTTAATTTCCTGCATTTTAATTAAAACAATGTAAAAAAAGTTTCTTAAATCTATAAAGTGCTTATCTAATAAATAAATAATAGAGTGCTTTGTGTCGGCCAGGGATGACCTGCAGTACCAGATACAGTCCTCGGACTCAACGAGAAAATAGAAAAAACATCCATCATACAGATTAGAGATGAGTGAGCCGGGTTCATTAAAAATTTTGCAAAAATATCAGGTTCATCCAAACCTGAAATTGTCCAAATTGTCCTCTCTCAGGCCAGTTTCTGGCCTCTTCCAATCTCCTGTCTGATGTCAGGCCTGTAACGAGTTCTCAGCGCCCTTTGGGCGAGCCGAACTCATGACCAGGTTCATTATGAATTTTTTGAAATATTTCAGGTTTGACTGAACCTGAAATTTGTGGGTTTACAAGTCACACACATCTATTAATCTTTACTTATGCCCTACTTGACAACTGAGGCCAGTGATTGGACATTGCCCAAGTGGGGTGCAATGCTCCTCGATCGCTCGCTAACAGGGATTCCGGGACAGCTGTCCTAGATCCCCCAGTGAGTGATCCAGAGCTTCTTTCATTATGTACAGTATGTGCAAATGCGCATACACCTGAAAACTATTGGTTCCCCAATGCAGGCGCGATGATGTCATTCATCAGCACCTGATTTACGGTGTAAGAAGGAGGTCTTTGTGGGATTTTAGTTAAGTATAGGAGCATATTATACTGTGTGGGGGCCACTGTGGAGTATATTGCACTGCGTGAGGACCACTGTGGAATATATTAGACTGTGTGAGCGCCACCGTGAAGCACACTGTGGAGCTTTTTGTTCTTTGTAAGGGTCACCTTGGAGCAAATTGGACAGTCTCGGGGCCACTGTGGAGCATATTGGACTATGTTTGGGCCACCTGGGAACATATTGGACTGTGATAAGTCCACCGTGGAGTATATTGTACTAACTGGGGGGTACCGTGGACCATTATTGGACTGTGTAGGGACCACTGTGAAGAAAATTGGACTGTGTGGGGGCCACCGTGTAGCAGATTGTACTGTGTGTAGGTCACCGTGTAGCAGATTGGACTATGTGGCAGCCACCGTGGAGTAGATTGTACTATGTAGGGGCCACTGTGGAGCAGATTGTACTATATGGGGACCACTGTGGAGCAAATTGTACCGCATGGTGCCCTTCACTATTCATATCACACAGTAGAACCATGTTCTCAGGATATTTCCTTACCAGAGACGACCATACAGTATATACACAGTACTGTTTTGAAGTTCTTTCTTGGGGTCATTGGACAGTACAGTTCTGGTTGGTTGTGTGAGTTGCTGTGTGTACTGACTCTTAAAAGGTAACAACTTTTCTAGCATAGACTTTCCAGCTGTCTGGGTAAAAGTAGTAGTACAGGACCACACCAACAATTTTATCCTTTGTGAAGAAGAGTTACATATAATTTTGATCCTGGACCAACCCTCTATAATGGCTTTAATTCTAGTAATTCTAGTAAATCAGAAAAGTGGAAAACATTACAAAGTGCTTCACGTGTGTCCACACTTAACTGATCTCTAACCCCAATTCTACACAATATCAGGACATGCCTTAAAAAAAGCCTTGAAAGTCTGCAATTCCTTCTCATTCCAACACACAGATAGACACATATCGGATAGTTCAAAATTTGCTCTGTGATAACATTGCAAAATAGTGTTGCTTCTGGAAATTTGCACTAAAATGATATAGATGAATGCATGGAGTTAGTATTTGGGTATACATACAGTCTTAAGACCAGCTAATGGAATGCTCCGAAATATTTTGTAAAGGCAAAAAATCTTGGCTATGCTAAATAGGCACTGTATAATGCTGCATATATTTGTATTTAAAAATAATAGACTTTTGTGTATACCAGGTTTAGTTACTGTTTTATATATGGGTCATATATCATCTTGATTCCTTTTTGTTCTCTAACATGATTCCTCTACTGCTGCCTAAATTTTATGTGAGGGACAGACAGAGGGGTGGCCATTCACCATACCGCACTTGTTCTGGTCTGAGTCCTGCCTAAGTGATAGGTCTGTGACGGGATATATTCTCAATTGGTATCTTTAGATTGCTTTCTTGAAGACGTGATTCACTCACATCTCCCCTCCCAGTACCCGCCCACACTCTCCTAAGCCACGGCGCTCTGAAGGCATGTGAATGAGAGAGAAGAGGAGCGAGAACGGGGAGCGAGTGGATCTGTGCAGGTAAATTGAGCGATCAGGACCAGAATTCTGTTCCTGGTCTTTTTTTAGGTGGGATGGTAACCCGATCATGAAATTTACTCGATGACCGATCGGGATCCAATTTTTTCCGATCCCGATCGCTCAACCCTAGTTGATAGGTTTCTTCCTGTCAGATCTTATAAGCAGGAGAAAGGGGGAACAGTGTGAAGCTGCATCTAATACAAATACACTGGAGGTTCTGCACACAGCATATGCACATAGCAGTATAGTGTGTTGGGATTCACTATTCTGTGTGGGTAGGTAATAATGTGGCATTATACGAGTGTGGGCACTTTTCAATGTTATACTTTGTATGGGGCATTAAGGAGAATTATACTATGTGTGGAGGGGGCACTAATGGGATATGCCCCCAAATAGTATAATGCAACATTAGTTGCCTCAACGTTTTATAATTGCCACCTCACGCTATAAATGCTCCTTAGCGCTCCTCAAGATAACTGTCTAGTACTGTCCTCACATACCATAATGCTCTCGAGTGACCCCACTAACACTTATCTTCCGAATGCTATCCCTTAAACCCTGATAGCTTATAATAGTGGCAATAAGGATCAGCATTGTTCCTAGAACCCGCAGAAGTACTGTGCAGGCTGTAGAGATAATGACCAATACCTGCTGCTGTTATGGTAAGGGATCAGGGCTCAGGGGACAGTATCCAGGAGATGAGTGTTAGTGGGGGCATTATACTGTGTGGGGGCAATAATGGAGAATTATACTGTGAGAGGTCAATTGTGAGGGGTCAATTATAACATGTGGTGACAACCAATGGGACATCATACCACTGTCATGATAAAATGGCAAGGAGACAGGGGTCCGGGCACTGGTATCCATGGGTCGGACCACTAGTTGAGTATCCCTGGTATAGAACATCTTGATAGGGGGAATCTAACAAACACTCACCCATCAACTCCATATGGCGTATAGACAGACCCTTTAAAGATGCCAGTGAGACTGATATTCATTAGAGATGAGCGAACAGTGAAATATTCATTATTCAATAGTCGTTTCGAGTAGCCCCTCAATATTCGACTACTCGAATCAAATATCGAATCCTATTATACTCTATGGAGGAAAAATGCTTGTTTCAGGCAACATTTGATCAAATTGAACTTACCAAGTCTACGAGTGAGGGTTGGGCTGGAATCTCCGAGAAGTCTTCTCCGTGCAGCATCCCTGTGGCGTCTTCCGGCTCTCAATTCACTCTGCCAGGCATCGGGCCTGGGCAGAGCCGACTATGCAAGCCCGCACTACAAGAAAATGGCGGCTTACAGTCAAAGCGGCCACTTTTTTGTAGCGCGGCATGCACAGTCAGCTCTGCCCAGGCCCGATGCCTGGCAGAGTGAATTCATAGCTGGAAGACGCCGCGGGGAAGCTGCACGGAGAAGACTTCTATAGGTAGGAGAAGAACCAGCGTTGATTGGCCGACTGTATAGCATTTGGCCAATCAATGCTGGTTCTGCATCAAATTTTTCCATTCGAACAGCGAGCGGTACTCGATCGAGTACGAGTATTTCGAATACCATAGTATTCGATCAAATACCTACTCGATCGAATACTACTCGCTCATCTCTAATATTTATCATTACATTCCGATACTGCTTAGCTTCCCAATTTAGACACTAATCTGAGCCATTTTTGATGAACAGAAAGGTTTGTTACTGATGTAAATTACTTTTTCAAATCTGAAATTAAAAGAGTTCTGAGGGATCGTTAATTGTGTTATCTAATTTATATACATAATTACATTATCACATTTTTGCTGACTGAAAATTATTATGCATATGTTTATTTATTTTTTTTTATTTTATTTTATTTTTTCCTTGATAGATGAAGTAGACAAAAACAGCCTACATGTTCATCAATGAGACTAATTAATGCAGCGGATTCGTTTAGTGCACAAGGGCTAGAAATTCTGCTAATTATGCGAGGATTCTGCTACATTAAATAGCAGCAGTGATCTCAGGACCGGATGAAATCTACCCCCAGCCCTCCTTAAACATCACATCAAGTGGGTTGCACCGGACATACAGATGGATCGGCCCTTAACTTAGCACAAATTTGGTTAAGGACACTTATTTGTCATGAAACCAATTCTATAGACTATCACAACATGAGAGCAAATCCTTTAAGAGCTCGCAATTCATAAAACAAACAAAAGCTAGCCATACAAAGACACATGGAAAATGACCATATCCCGTTGTCTTTGTATTGTCTTGACAAGCTTTCTCTCTTCGGGGGTTCCATCAAACCCAAGATTTTTGGGGTTCACCACCAAAAAATGTTACTGCACTTTGGGTTCTTTTTACAAACCAGAGTATAATAATTGGAAGCCCCCGAGTCATGATATGGTGCGTTAACTGAAAACATTCAAAGCTAGCAGATGTTATTTACTTGACTCCATTTTTTTGTCTTGGTTACAGCTGAGAATCAAATACCAGATAACCATGAGATATCAAGGTTCCGGAGTCAATAAGAAATAGTAGCCAACTGGGTCACTTTAACCACAAGGTCAACGGTGTGGCTGCACCAGGTCCTAAGGTTGCGGAGGCCCCTTCAGCTGCCCCGGATCGAGGAGGACAGTCATTTCAAGTGCTCCATTATTCAGCCTTTGGTTGATGATGATTGTATCAGGGAAGCCCAATGAGCATTGAGCCACAGACATCGATACAGATGAAGCCTGCAGGCCCTGGTATCAAAATGCAAAATTAAGCTATGTTCAGACAGGGTTTTCTGGTCTGGATTTTGATGTGGAATCCGCGTCAGGATCCGCTCAAAAAACCGTCTCCCATTGAATTCAATGGGTTCCTTTTTCCATGAGCAGGAACAAACCGCGACATGCTCTTTCTTCAGGCAGATTCCACGGCTGATTCAGCCTCGGACGTCCGCGGCGTGACACTCCCTTCTGACTAAGCCCATTCATTTGGGCCTAATCTGGAGCAGAATGTCACAATTGGATGCAATGCACTGGCATCCAGACGCAGCTAGCCCTTTTATGGACCGGATTCAGAGACGGCCTCAAAATCCGGTCCAAAAAAACCCCCATGTGAACCCAGCTTCAAGTGTCTGGAAAATGGGTGAAATGTGCACTTTCAGTTATTTCTGTTTAGCATAATATGGAACCAGGCACATTAGGTCAATCTGACAATCTCACACAAATGTGCCCTTCTTAACCTTTCCTCTTAACTCAAGATATCCTGATATTAATGGCATGAGATGACCAATATTGAAATGAAGACCTTCTGCATTACTGTGTTGGGTGTTGTGAGTAGAGATGAGAAAATCGATTTGGAATGATCTGGGTTGGCTATAAATTTTCCAAAAATGTTGGGTTTGGCTGGAACTGAAATTTTTGGGGTTTGCCATCCACAAATCATTCAGACCCCAGAGAATAATAATCAAAGGTCTTTTTTTGAAGGCATCCCCAGTGTTTTTGGGCTTCCTCGCTGATGTCAGCAGCCCCAGATCGCCACTGAAGCCTATGGTTGGGTCTAGGTGGTCAGTTGGAGGACATTGACATCTTAAGGCCATGTGGTATAACACTTGTGGTTCACAAACTTGCAAGTGATTCTCATTAGCAATGAGCGAGTAGTATTCGATCGAGTAGGTATTCGATCAAATACTACGGTATTTGAAATACTCATACTCGATTGAGTATCACTCACTATTCGAATGTAAAAGTTCGATGCAGAACCAGCATTGATTGGCCGAATGCTATACAGTCGGCCAATCAACGCTGGCTCTTCTCCTACCTTTAGAAGTCTTCTCCGTGCAGCTTCCCTGCCGCGTCTTCCGGCTCTGAATTCACTCTGCCAGGCAGAGTGAATTCAGAGCCAGAAGATGCCGCAGGGACGCTGCACGGAGAAGACTTCTCGGAGGATCCAGCCCGACCCTCACTCGTGGACTTGGTAAGTATAAATTGATTGAACGTTGCCTACCCCTGAAACGAGCATTTTCCCCCCATAGACTATAATAGGGTTCAATATTCGATTCGAGTAGTCAAATATTGAGGGGCTACTCGAAACGAATATCGAATATCGAAAATTTTACTGTTCGCTCATCTCTAATTCTCACGAATATTTTCAAAATAGTTACATAGTAGATAAGGTTGGATGTAGACATCAGTCAATGAATAGGTTGGACTAGATCGGCTTGTTTTAGTTCTATGATCTTAGTATAATATTGCTTTTTCTGTAATATTTTTGAAGTTACACCACCATGGTGTCCTTCTTCCTGAAATCCTCCCCCCCCCCAGTTAACCATCCCTCCTATGAAATAACCCGATATGTTTTTCTTCCCTTTAACCCATGTGTTATTTTCTCATAATTTATCTCATTGCAGGTTACCTATTCTACGCCGTCTTGTCTTTCGCGTCGGCCCGGGTTTGACATTCCTATCACAGTCATTCTTACGGCAAGCTACAAATAATGAATACTTTTGTGTAATTGTATCTGATCTTTTACCTTACAAGTCTCCCCACCGCTTCTAATAAATAAACGGTCTAATTATTGTAAAATGGGGCCTATTTTTCCGAGATGACTATTCTACATTGTCTCCGATATTTTCCTATGCTCCCGGCGGAGCGCCAGATAGACGTTCTTAATAGAGATGAGCGAACAGTGTTCTATCGAACACATGTTCGATCGGATATCAGGGTGTTCGCCATGTTCGAATCGAATCGAACACCACGTGGTAAAGTGCGCCAAAATTCGATTCCCCTCCCACCTTCCCTGGCGCCTTTTTTGCACCAATAACAGCGCAGGGGAGGTGGGACAGGAACTACGACACTGGGGGCATTGAAAAAAATTGGAAAAAGTCATTGGCTGCCGAAATCAGGTGACCTCCATTTTAGACGAATAGTGGATTTCAAATCCGGGTCATATGAGAATGTGAACTTTGTGACTATGAGACAGGGATAGCTGTACAGGCAGGGATAGCTAGGGATAACCTTTATTTAGGGGGGAATGTTATTAAAAATAACTTTTTGGGGCTCTATCGGGTGTGTAATTGTGATTTTTGTGAGATAAACTTTTTCCCATAGGGATGCATTGGCCAGCGCTGATTGGCCGAATTCCGTACTCTGGCCAATCAGTGCTGGCCAATGCATTCTATTAGCTTGATGAAGCAGAGTGTGCACAAGGGTTCAAGCGCACCCTCGGCTCTGATGTAGCAGAGCCGAGGCTGCACAAGGGTTCAAGCGCACCCTCGGCTCTGATGTAGGAGAGCCGAGGGTGCACTTGAACCCTTGTGCACCCTCAGCTCTGCTACATCAGAGCCGAGGGTGCGCTTGAACCCTTGTGCACACTCTGCTTCATCAAGCTAATAGAATGCATTGGCCAGCGCTGATTGGCCAATGTATTCTATTAGCCTGATGAAGTAGAGCTGAATGTGTGTGCTAAGCACACACATTCAGCTCTACTTCATCGGGCTAATAGAATGCATTGGCCAGCGCTGTTTGGCCAGAGTACGGAACTCGACCAATCAGCGCTGGCTCTGCTGGAGGAGGCGGAGTCTAAGATCGCTCCACACCAGTCTCCATTCAGGTCCGACCTTAGACTCCGCCTCCTCCGGCAGAGCCAGCGCTGATTGGCCGAAGGCTGGCCAATGCATTCCTATGCGAATGCAGAGACTTAGCAGTGCTGAGTCAGTTTTGCTCAACTACACATCTGATGCACACTCGGCACTGCTACATCAGATGTAGCAATCTGATGTAGCAGAGCCGAGGGTGCACTAGAACCCCTGTGCAAACTCAGTTCACGCTAATAGAATGCATTGGCCAGCGCTGATTGGCCAATGCATTCTATTAGCCCGATGAAGTAGAGCTGAATGTGTGTGCTAAGCACACACATTCAGCACTGCTTCATCAAGCCAATACAATGCATTAGCCAGTGCTGATTGGCCAGAGTACGGAATTCGGCCAATCAGCGCTGGCTCTGCTGGAGGAGGCGGAGTCTAAGGTCGCTCCACACCAGTCTCCATTCAGGTCCGACCTTAGACTCCGCCTCCTCCGGCAGAGCCAGCGCTGATTGGCCGAAGGCTGGCCAATGCATTCCTATGCGAATGCAGACTTAGCAGTGCTGAGTCAGTTTTGCTCAACTACACATCTGATGCACACTCGGCACTGCTACATCAGATGTAGCAATCTGATGTAGCAGAGCCGAGGGTGCACTAGAACCCCTGTGCAAACTCAGTTCACGCTAATAGAATGCATTGGCCAGCGCTGATTGGCCAATGCATTCTATTAGCCCGATGAAGTAGAGCTGAATGTGTGTGCTAAGCACACACATTCAGCACTGCTTCATCAAGCCAATACAATGCATTAGCCAGTGCTGATTGGCCAGAGTACGGAATTCGGCCAATCAGCGCTGGCTCTGCTGGAGGAGGCGGAGTCTAAGGTCGGACCTGAATGGAGACTGGTGTGGAGCGATCTTAGACTCCGCCTCCTCCAGCAGAGCCAGCGCTGATTGGTCGAGTTCCGTACTCTGGCCAATCAGCGCTGGCCAATGCATTCTATTAGCCCGATGAAGTAGAGCTGAATGTGTGTGCTTAGCACACACATTCAGCTCTACTTCATCAGGCTAATAGAATACATTGGCCAATCAGCGCTGGCCAATGCATTCTATTAGCTTGATGAAGCAGAGTGTGCACAAGGGTTCAAGCGCACCCTCGGCTCTGATGTAGCAGAGCTGAGGGTGCACAAGGGTTCAAGTGCACCCTCGGCTCTCCTACATCAGAGCCGAGGGTGCGCTTGAACCCTTGTGCACACTCTGCTTCATCAAGCTAATAGAATGCATTGGCCAGCACTGATTGGCCAGAGTACGGAATTCGGCCAATCAGCGCTGGCCAATGCATTCTATTAGCCCGATGAAGTAGAGCTGAATGTGTGTGCTAAGCACACACATTCAGCACTGCTTCATCACGCCAATACAATGCATTAGCCAGTGCTGATTGGCCAGAGTACGGAATTCGGCCAATCAGCGCTGGCTCTGCTGGAGGAGGCGGAGTCTAAGATCGCTCCACACCAGTCTCCATTCAGGTCCGACCTTAGACTCCGCCTCCTCCAGCAGAGCCAGCGCTGATTGGTCGAGTTCCGTACTCTGGCCAATCAGCGCTGGCCAATGCATTCTATTAGCCCGATGAAGTAGAGCTGAATGTGTGTGCTTAGCACACACATTCAGCTCTACTTCATCGGGCTAATAGAATGCATTGGCCAGCGCTGATTGGCCGAATTCCGTACTCTGGCCAATCAGCACTGGCTAATGCATTGTATTGGCTTGATGAAGCAGTGCTGAATGTGTGTGCTTAGCACACACATTCAGCTCTACTTCATCGGGCTAATAGAATGCATTGGCCAATCAGCGCTGGCCAATGCATTCTATTAGCGTGAACTGAGTTTGCACAGGGGTTCTAGTGCACCCTCGGCTCTGCTACATCAGATTGCTACATCTGATGTAGCAGTGCCGAGTGTGCATCAGATGTGTAGTTGAGCAAAACTGACTCAGCACTGCTAAGTCTGCATTCGCATAGGAATGCATTGGCCAGCCTTCGGCCAATCAGCGCTGGCTCTGCCGGAGGAGGCGGAGTCTAAGGTCGGACCTGAATGGAGACTGGTGTGGAGCTATCTTAGACTCCGCCTCCTCCAGCAGAGCCAGCGCTGATTGGTCGAGTTCCGTACTCTGGCCAATCAGCACTGGCCAATGCATTTCTATGGGGAAAAGTTAGCTTGCGAAAATCGCAAACTGACAGGGATTTCCATGAAATAAAGTGACTTTTATGCCCCCAGACATGCTTCCCCTGCTGTCCCAGTGTCATTCCAGGGTGTTGGTATCATTTCCTGGGGTGTCATAGTGGACTTGGTGACCCTCCAGACACGAATTTGGGTTTCCCCCTTAACGAGTTTATGTTCCCCATAGACTATAATGGGGTTCGAAACCCATTCGAACACTCGAACAGTGAGCGGCTGTTCGAATCGAATTTCGAACCTCGAACATTTTAGTGTTCGCTCATCTCTAGTTCTTAATTCACCTTTTCACTGATTCAATGGGTGATTTGTCTTCTCAAAAAATGTATTTAAAATGTTTATTCTGTGTATCATCTTTGAATAACACCTTCTTTTCATCATTTGTATCACAAATTGCATGCTGCTGAGAGGGAAATTGACAACAAAATATATTATTTGATGTTTAGTTTTTATTTTTTTATTGTTTGATTTTTTTTCTAGATAAGACTTGGACAGGTAGGCAATCCAATTATCAGTGTTTGCCGCAGACAAATGCTTTGAATACATGGAAGCGATTTTCAAAGTTAGTGAATAGAACAGTCCATAACCACCTTTTCTCTTATCTGAAGGAATATAATTTAGTTTAGAACACTTCACTTGGTTCAGACTACTGTGACTTCAGTTCTTCATCCTGGTTTGAAGATTCTATCCTCGAAAATAATAAAACACTAGAAAATATAAGACCTTGAACTATCCTCTTATGTAGTCCGCCTTTCTTCTTATGGATGATGACCAATATGGTCACCATTCATGTCAAACTGGGCAGCTCGTGGTTGGCTAGATAGGTAGGTACTATGGGGTAGAACCAGGATTCAACGCAATGATGGGGTCTAAACTCCACCAGAAGACTAGTTCATATGGAGATATCTTTGGAGCAATCACAACAATTGATCCGGAACTAACCTAGTAAGGTTGAGGCCCCATATTGCAGAAAGGTAGCATTTTTTTGCGCAGATTTTCCTGTCACTTTTTGAGTCAAAGTCAGAAGTGGATTTAACTGGAGGGAAACATCTGAGAGGTTACTTTATATTTCCATTTCTTTTCAATCCACACCTGACCTTGGCTCAAAAAAACACAGCAAAATCTGCAACACAAAATGCAGCTTTTACACAATAAGGGGCCTTAACTAGAGATGAGCGAGTAGTATTCGATCGAGTAGGTATTCAATGGAATACTATGGTATTCGAAATACTCGTACTCAATCGAATACTACTCGCTATTCGAATGGAAAAATTTGATGCAGAACCAGCATTGATTGGCCGAATGCTATACAGTCGGTCAATCAACGCTGGTTCTTCTCCTACCTTTAGAAGTCTTCTCCATGCAGCTTCCCCACGGCATCTTCCGGCTCTGAATTCACTCTGAATTCACTTTGACTGTAAGCGGCCATTTTTTTGTAGTGCGGGCATGCGCAGTCAGCTCTGCCCAGGCCCGATGCCTGGCAGAGTGAATTCAGAGCAGGAAGACGCCGCAGGGACGCTGCACGGAGAAGACTTCTCGGAGAATCCAGTCTGACCCTCACACGTGGACTTGATAAGTTCAATTTGATCGAACGTTGCCTACCCCTGAAACGAGCATTTTTCCCCCATAGAGTATAATAGGGTTCGATATTCGATTCGAGTAGTCGAATATTGAGGGGCTACTTGAAACAAATATCGAATATCGAGTATTTAACTACTTGCTCATCTCTAGTCTTAACGTAAGGATGGGGCATTTTACAGTCCCTGCTAGAATCCCATCCACACATTGCAGAAAAATGCACGCAGCTGAAATGTTGCAATTTCCAAAAACCATTGGAAATCAAAGCATGTCAATTATACCTATGGAGATACCAGCGGTTTTCCAATAGGTATAGATAGAGGCGTGTGTGTGTGTGTGTGTGTGTGTGTGTGTGTGTGTGTGTGTGTGTGTGTGTGTGAATCACACCAGGTCCACTCTGCGTATTTTTCTTCAATGTATGGATGGAATTCACTAAAATCCCATCCACTTTGCAGGAACTGTAAAACAGTTCCACACTAAAGAACAACTAAGAAAGTCATATAAACATATTTCTAGATGAAACAATAAAAGCTTATTTACAATATAACAATCTAAAAAAAAACCTTAGGAAATAAATCCTATAAAAGATCTTAGCCGGCCTTTATTATTCACAATGTTTAACGTCATCGGGTTAGGAATATCAGTAACTCATATTATGTTATCCTTCACATTTATTACCTGCTGGTTTTTTTTCCCTTTTTTTATATCAATTTTTTACATTTTTTTTATAAATTAGTGAGATTTTTCCCAGCACATAGCAGATATTATATGAAGGGTTGAACAAAGGTAGAATAGATGCGAGCAGTAAAGGCTGGTTGTTATGGAAGCGTCAAATTCTGCCAACAATTTTCAGTCATTCGACCTTCTGTCTACTAAAACAGTTTGTACTCTGCAGCTACTTAGAGGCCGGATACTGGCGGTGCTGACAACAAGTAAATGAGCAGCGCAGACACATGAAGGGATATCTAATACCCGCACAAGACAGTATTAGTTAAAGCAAATTAGTATTTCACGCCACACATAAAAATGTGTTCAGACCTGTCATCCCGAGGAAAGTCATGTTCTTGGAAGGATAATTCAGATAAATGCTTTGGAAATATATATATATATATATATATATATATATATATATATATATATATATATATATTTTATTGTAGAGAACACCTAGAATGATACTGTATGGCTACTAGGTTGAGCGATCGGGATTGGAAAAGAACGGATTCCGATCAGCGATCAAGTGAATTTCACGATCGCAATACGAATTCCAATCCCGATCTTTTCCAGCAGGATCGAGGTCAGAGGTTATCTCAAGATTGGCTCAACCCTATTCATGTATATATCATTAATAGGTTTGAGCAATGGGGATGGTGAAAGATCAGATCCCGATCGGCGATCGAGCAAATTTCACGATTGGGATCGACTGGAAAATGATCGGAAATCGGATTTTAAAATCGATCCTGAGATCTCAAGATCGGCTCAGCCCTAAGGGCTACACGTGTAATGTTTATGCTAAGTTCACCCGCGCCTGAGTTTCGGTTCTTTGAGTCCGCTTGGGGACCAAAGAACAGAAACCTAACCCACTTAAAAAGAGGTTACCCACCGAAACCCACAGATCCCAGAGACTATAATGGGGTCCGCCCAAAAAATTTGGAAAAATGTGGAGGACTTTTTGTTAATATGTAGAGATGAGCGAGTAGTACTCGATTGAGTAGGTATTCGATCAAATACTACGGTATTCAAAATACTCGTACTCAATTGAGTACCACTCGCTGTTCGAAATTAAGATTCGATGCAGAACCAGCGTTGATTGGCCGAATGCTATACAGTCGACCAATCAATGCTGGTTCTTCTCCTACCTTTAGAAGTCTTCTCCGTGCAGCTTCCCCGCGGCGTCTTCCGGCTCTGAATTCACTCTGCTAGGCATCGGGCCTGGGCAGAGCCGACTGCGCATGTCCGCTTGTAGTGTGGGCGTGGGCATGCGCAGTCGGCTCTGCCCAGGCCCGATGCCTAGCAGAGTGAATTCAAGGCCAGAAGAGGACGCGGGGATGCTGCGCAGGGAGAAGAATCCAGCCCGACCCTCATTCATGGACTTGGTAAGTAGAATTTGATCGAATGTTGCCTACCCCTGAAATGAAATTTCCCCCCATAGACTATAATGGGGTTCGAAACCCGTTCGAACAGTCAAACAGTGTGCGGCTGTTCGAATCGAATTTCGAACCCCGAACATTTTAGTGTTCGCTCGTCTCTATTAATATGTTTTGATGTTTTGTGTTGATTTGGTTTCAAGACTTACTGTAACTAGAGCTAGGTTCACACCAGCGCCTTATCTACGTTCAGTGATTCCATTCCCAAATATGTGGAGAGAAAAGTGCTACGAGCAGGACTCTTATCTCTTCATTTTTCCAACTTTTTTGGGTGAAAACCAGAATGTAGGTGTGAACCTAACGTAAACCATAACTAAACTAGAGAGCAATTGTGTGGACACAGCCAAATAGTAACTTGTTGATAATTTGGAACACTAAGGAACCAGATCATCATTTGATGTTGGGCCATTGGAACTTAAAAATGAAAAATCCATGCACAAATTTTTACTATCCTATAATTAGGGGAAAAAGTAGATAATGACGTAACATCTCCGACAAACAGCAACACAGTTCAACTAGAGTGTCTGTTCTTTGGCTATAGGGATCAATTCGGTGGTTACAAGAGAAGGCCTTGGGTAATACTTGGTTCTTTTGCTTCATAGGTGATGTTTGTTGCAAATGTCACCTGAGGGGCTCAAGAAAATACTTGCATGGCCAATGTAATACAATCCAGTGAAGGCAACGATGTGTTACTATATGGGCCTATGTGATAGCATGATACCCATTTGTGGTAGGATAGACTACTGCTCAATTCACCATCAAGACTATGACTGACTACTAGGCGTGAAGGTGCCTTCATATCTCGACCACTTCAAAGTCTAAGGTCTAAGGCTGGGTTCATGCAGGGTATTTTGGACCAGAATTTGACACGGAGGCCACCTCAGATACCGGTCCAAGAAATGGGTAGCTGCAACTGGATGCCAGTGTAGTGCACCGGCACTCCTCTCTGGATTAGGCCCAAATGAATGGACCTAGATGGGAGGAGGGAGTGACTTCAGGCAGATGTCACGAGGTGAATCTACCTGAAGAATGAGCATGTCCGTTCTTTTTTCCGGGAGCCGGAACAAACCATTCTCGTAAAAAAGTACTGACCAGCTCTCATTGATTTCAACGGGAGCTGTTTTTTTGGTCAGGATTTTGAGGCCGATTCTGCCTGACCAAAATACACCATGTAAACTCAGCCTTAGTCTTGCAGCAGCCACGTAGAGACCTATCATGGACTGCAAAAGATCAGTCTCAGGGAAGTGAACCAAAGTTCTGCATCATGCAATGTGGAAGTAGCTAAAGGGAGCAAACAGGAGCCAAAGGAGCAGAGAACGTTACTGAACATTTGCACTCCTCCTGCTTAGCAATTGTTGAATCTCTCAGCACTTGTGATGACCAATCTGTAAAGTTTTTCTTAAAGGGACTTCTACTCTTTTCTACTTTAATGTGGGCAATCAACTTGAATTACAAGAGTAATAAAATGAATGGTAAGATCCTCATTCAGAACTTGAGACGTCTCGCCATCCCGCATACTGATGAATGTGAATATGTACAGATCAAAACAGGATTTGTGAAAATGATTGCCACTTTTAATCTGGGAACCGATAAGCGGAAATATGATTTTTGTTTCCATCTAAAAGCCTCTCGAGTGAATTGGTTTAGTGTCAATTTGGAGACACGTAATCACAAGCATTAAATGCAGCAGGGAATATATCCACCACAGTTTGGAAAGGCAGACCTTATAATCCATTGATTTTGTGACTAACCATCTACAATGGTAATAGATTGCACTGTATGTTGAGCTCAGTCCTACTTATTATGTTCTTACTCCCCAGACAGCTTTCCTGCTAGAAGATCCTTTAATATTATTTAATGCTTAATACGGACTGTCTCTCCCACTTATCTGTATTAACCTCCGGGATAACATCACAGTGTTTAACATTACAAACTTCACTTTGCCCGTAAATAAGAAGTTTACTTGTTTAACACACAGGACCACGGAAAATAGACCTGCCTTTGGCCCGAGTATAATACTCACTGTTGTCCTCTGGTGCGGGGATGGTCCCTGTAAACAAGACACAAGCAGTGACTACTGAATGCTGTATTGTTTCAAGTAGTGGGGCTCCTCTGCTGGACAAATCCTGTAATTGCAATGTTATTTTGATGAGGAATGTCCCATAAAAAGCAATTGTACAGCAAATATATTATGTTCAGTCTATCTATCTATCTATCTATCTATCTATCTATCTATCTATCTATATCATATCTATCTATCTATCTATCTATCTATCTCCTATCTATCTATCTATCTATCTATCTATCTATCTATATCATATCTATCTATCTATCTATCTATCTATCTATCTATCTATCTATCTTTGCCTATTATTCAAAGGGTTTGTCCAATTTCAGACAAATTTTCAGAAACAAATGTTGTATAATCAAAAGTTATACAATTTTCCAACATATCTTCTGTATCAACTACTCATGTTTTTCTAGATCTTTTCTTGCTCATGTGACACATGGTTTATAATCATCTAATATTCAGTCCATGGTGATGTGATGTACAGTCCGTGGTCATGTGATGGACACACATGTGCACAGCTCATTATAATCATATCACATCTGCCTGATAATGAGCTGTGCATCTGTCTATCACATGACCATGGACCTCATATCACATGACCACGGACTGTATATCACATGACCATGGGCCTTATATCACATGACCATGGACCTTATATCACATGACCACGGACTGTATATCACATGACCATGGACCTTATATCACATGACCACGGACTGTATATCATATGACCATGGGCCTTATATCACATGACCACGGACTGTATATCATATGACCATGGGCCTTATATCACATGACCATGGACCTTATATCACATGACCATGGACTGTATATCACATGACCACAGACTGTATATCACATGACCATGGACCTAATATCACATGACCATGGACCGTATATCACATGACCATGGACTGTATATCACATGACCATGGACCATATATCACATGACCATGGACCTTATATCACATGACCATGGACTGTATATCACATGACCATGGACCATATATGAGATGGCAATGGACATTATATCATATGAGATGGACTGATTTTTATCCACTGTTAGTGAGCAGAATAGGTAACAGTAAGCAGAGATCTAGAAAACCATGAGGAATTGATGCAGAAAATATTTAGGAAAATTGTAGAACCTTTTAATATACAAACAATAATATAGTCTCTCCATATTTGGCTGAAACAGGACAACCCCTTTAAGCTCCTGCAACCCAGTTCCCACCTTTTTCTGGTCCATGTCAGACCACAAGTAATGATGTCCCATTTGTGATCACTTGACCTTTGCAGCCAATTATAGGCCTCAGTTTTGACCTGTCCAAAAATGTCAGATGACCTCTGAGGCCACTGTTTAGTTGAAGCAGTCTCAAGGCCATGAGTGGACTGTCATCACTTTTGATCCATCAAGTACCCTAAATATCAGGGTACCGACTACTAGTGCTGGGATAGGGGGCACATCGGAAAGCTGAGTACATATATTGTCTTCTGGTCCCATCGACTTTCATGTGTATAATATCCTTAGAGTTCTTTTTATGCTATTGCATTATTCCTCTAGACATGCATTGACATGGCTTTTAAGTATGTTTCAGATTTTTTAGTTCCATTTCACTGTTTTTATTCTTCTCTAGTATTTTATTGTTATACACTGTGATTTACAATGTTGTGCCTTTAATCCCTGGGCTAAACCATCTGAGGCTGGAGGGACAACAAGTCCCTGTAATTTTGGATTGTTCTACAGAATATTTTGGTAGGCCTAACCCTTGTAAATTAGTCATTTGGTTTGTAAAGGTAAATCTATAAGGAGAACAAACAACGGTCTAGGCCTCTCAGCCTTTGACTAGGCCTCTAGGCCTTCTGTATTAGAGTTGGGACTCACAATTGGGACTTGCAGGGCAGGTTCTCAAGGTTTTCATCTTGCACTTGATAATTGTGTCTCAAGTAACATAGTGAGGAGAATATGAAGGATAATCTACAGTCTTGTCTCAGTTATCATGACGATTTTATGCCTCCATCTACATTGCAAAACTTTTATATATTTCCTATGCACACTATTCACATGCCATGCATGCCCGTCCAGTATCAGGTTGGGCAATAGTCTGGTTGGCATCACGGCATTCAACATCCACAAAGTTCACTGTCTACCAATAAGTATTTGGACACGTGCGGTAGAATAGAAAAACAACATTTCTTCCTATCCAATAGTTGGTAGACCCCAGCAGATGCTTCCTTACGGATGGTATTGATGGACACAATACTCCCGGATGCCTGCTGACACTCCTGGTGTATGTGAGCCATCGGTTGGGTGCGGTTTCTCTGCCCAGCACTCGTCGGTCTCTATCTCCCAGTTTCGGGGTCTGCCGTCTCAGGTCACATTCCGACCATCACTGTTCACCTTCCACTTTGTAATCACATAGGCCACTGTCAATTTTGGGTAGTTCAGTTCGCTTGCTATGTTCCTTAAGGATCAACCATTTCTGTGGTACCCCACAATTACCCCTTTCTCGAAATCGGACAACTCTGCACTTAGTGGCATCTTGGCTGTGACTATTGCCAATGCTGTTTCCTATTTATTGATGGCAGGCGTGATATACATCACGACCGTAGATATCTTAATTTGCATGATGTCCAAATACTTATTGGTACACAGTGTATATTTGCTCTAAAGTGAGAGGGACGTAAAGATGTAGCAATCTTCAGCTTAACGTTCAGCATGATAACTTATCACAGCAAAAGCCATTGAAAGCATGTAGTTAACTTGCTGCACCTCCCTGATGTTAGTGGGTTAAGTGTCAAGTTAAAGTTTGCCACATCTGTAACATAAATGTTGTCTGCAATGACACAAAGCTGTCGGTCAATACACTGTTGTTTCCCATACTCATCTGCTATAATTGTAAAGATCATTTCCCCTAAAATCAGATAATCAGCAGTTCTTATCATTTATGTGTAATCCTGCGCTGTCAAGTCTTAGTAATTATGCATCAATACAGAAGACAGGGTTGTATCATGGCATCGATAGGCAGATCTGCTGTTCAGGACTGTGGAAATACTCAGCTTAACCCTCCAATGACCAGATACTTTTTATTGTTTTTGCAGATTTGGCAGTTTAACAACTCTATTTTTTAGGATGGGCAACCCAAAATATATTTACGCTAGGTTCACACCTGCGTTCGGCTGTCCGTTCTGTGGTTTCCATCTTCTGCATGCAAGAAGACGGAAACCACAGACCGGGTCCGGCCGTGAGCGGTGGTGAGCATTTTATGTTCTCCGCCGTGAAACCGTTTTTTAAAATCCAGACACAGAGAACTGCATGTCCGACTCTGTGTCCGGATTAAAAAAAACGGTTTCGCGGCGGAGAGCGGCGGAGAGCTCACGGCCGGACAGCTTTCTCACTCATTCAAATGAATGGGTGAGAAAGAGTCCTGCAGGTTTCCGTATCCTGCTCTGTTTTGTGCAGGAAACGGAAACCTGAAGTACGGAGTGCCAGGCGCAGATGTGAACAAGCCCTTATTCTGTCTTTCATGACACATATAACAGGAAAGATGTTATGGCTTTTAGAAACTCGGGACTTAAAGGGGTTTTCCGGGCAGAATTTTTTTTTTTTTTAGAAAGGTCTGTTAGTGCTAGTAACGGGGTTAATAAGTGCACCTATATAATTTTAGCAGTGTTTGGAGTGATTTCTTGGTGTCTCTAGTTGCTGCTGGCATCTTCGGCTTTGATTTATATGGTGTTAGCTCCCTGCTGTGCAGTTTTCTGAGTAGCTACTACACTAGTTCCCTTTCATTCTGTTCCCCCTCCTTTCTCACTCTGTTATGAAACCCTCCCTATCTCACTACCTTACCCCTTCCTACCCTCCCTGTCTCATTAGCCTAGCTCCTCCCACCCTTCATATCTCACTAAGCCTAGCCCCTCCCACCATCTCTGTCTCACTAAGCCTAGCCCCTCCCACCCTCCCTGCCTCAGTAAGCCTAGACACTCCCACCCTCCCTGTCTCAGTAAGCCTAGCCTCTTACCCTCTCCCCGTCTTAATAAGACTAGCGATCCCACCCATTACTAGCCTCAAACCCACTCCCACTCCACCCCCAGCCCCGACTCCCCAGCTAAGCCATTCTGCCCACTGCTAGAATACAGCAAGACAGGGAGGAGCCATTCTTGGACACAGGAAGGCTTGGTAAGTATTGATAGGGATAGGGAAGGAGGAAGAGTAATGGTGATGTTCCGTTTCGGAAGCAGTGAAATGGAACGTCACTGGATTATCAGAAAGTGTCACATGACTGCTCCAGGGATATGGGTATTTATAGATTTGTGTTAATTGAAGTAAATTAGAAGTTAGGTGGGGGGAGGGAGTTTAGTTTAAGGGTTAATTATCAGTTTATCCTGAACATAGGGCATACTGATGTCCCAACTCTTACAATGTCTAAGTAACACTTTGTTATGATTATTCATCTCCTCTCGGTCTCTGCTTATGATACTCTGGGATCTGAGGAGACACCCAAGTATAATAGTGGCCTGTGAATGGTGAACCCTAAAAATTTTGGGTTCAACCAAACTCAAAATTTTAATTTTGGATTCAGCTAAACTTAAACTTGTTGTAAAAGTTCTAACACACCAGGCTCATTTATTTGTACCAAACACCTACTACTTGGTTGCTTCACAGACTACAGGCGATCACTGAGGATTCCTGCTGGGGACACTTGTGCGATCTTCTTATTGTCAATGGACCCTTGTATCGAGTGCAGATAGTTGAAAGCAGACAGTCCTTTTAAGAAGAAATCAGGAATTAATTACATTGAGAACTTCCAGAAGACAATCGTAATATTCTGTACCGCGCAGCCTATTTCACCCGACAGCAGCTCCAAGTAGTAGAAAATGAAGACAATCTGAATGTTATCAGCGTCTTACATCTCGAGTTCCATAATTACTTTGATTCTGAAACTTTTATCTGATCAGCTCCCTGATACTTCAGCGTATGAAGATGCTCGCCTTCACGCACAGCTTCTTACCCCCCTTTGTTTTTAATACAGACGTATTCTTTTTATTAAGACGTAAAACTGCTGACATCAAGAATAAAAGATTATAAAGCAACAATTAATTCCGAGCTCATTTAGGTAGTGGGAAATGAAATGAAAATGTTGCCACCAGAGGTCAGCCAAAATCTGCTACAGAACACAAAGGCAAAGAGCTGAGATATCAAAATGTATTGAAAACAGCTGAGAAAATGAGTCGGGATCAACGGGTTGCGTCTCCAAAGTCCTGATTTCCAGTAGATTTTACCATCAGCATCTTTATTTTCAGCCTAGCCAAAAGCAATAGGTTCCTTTTATAAAGTTCAAGACTGCAGACAACAGTGAAAACATTTGCTGCACAAAACACTTGGTTTACATCCTATATGGCTGACAGTGGGAGCAATTATCCCCGGAACATTCCGGCTTACACCCACCTCCCATAATAATAATGCAGAAACTTCCATTGCTTTCTGTCTTTACTTCTATCACTTTTATTTATGGCGTTAGTTTAAATTAGGAAGGAAAAAAAATCATTAATAAATAGAGGAAGACGTCATCGGTGCAGCGAGAACTGTAGTCACTGCTTTCATTGTCACTAAATAGCAACTTTGTATCAGCTTCCCTATGACACAAACAGGGATCTGTAATGAAATCTAATGGAATATGTGTATGATCAAATAACTTAAAGACTTGTTTTATTTACTAATAAGATGAATGATAGATGATAGATAGATAGATAGATAGATAGATAGATAGATAGATAGATAGATAGATTGATTGATATATCGAAGATAGATAGATAGATAGATAGATAGATAATACAGAGATAGATAGATAGATAGATAGATAGATAGATAGATAGATAGATAGATAGATAATACAGAGATAGATAGATAGATAGATAGATAGATAGATAGATAGATATGGATAGATAGATAGATAGATAGATAGATAGA
Source organism: Leptodactylus fuscus (assembly GCF_031893055.1). NCBI lineage: Eukaryota > Metazoa > Chordata > Amphibia > Anura > Leptodactylidae > Leptodactylus > Leptodactylus fuscus. Next base: position 19,528,831 of record NC_134273.1, on the reverse strand, counting down.
TAGATAGATAGGAGATAGATAGATAGATAGATAGATAGATAGATAGATAGATAGACACTGTAGATTGGTGTATATAGATGAACATGGATAGATAGACAGGCATACTGACATGTGGTAGGTACAGAAATAGATAGATAGATAGATAGATAGATAGATAGATAGGAGATAGATAGATAGATAGATAGATAGATAGATTTGATAGTTGACAGAGTAGATAGATAGATGATGATGATAGACAGATAGATAGATAGATAGATAGATAGATAGATAGAGTTAGGGCCAGAAATATTTGGACAGTGACACAATTTTCGCGAGTTGGGCTCTGCATGCCACCACATTGGATTTGAAATGAAACCTCTACAACAGAATTCAAGTGCAGATTGTAACGTTTAATTTGAAGGGTTGAACAAAAATATCTGATAGAAAATGTAGGAATTGTACACATTTCTTTACAAACACTCCACATTTTAGGAGCTCAAAAGTAATTGGACAAATAAACATAACCCAAACAAAATATTTTTATTTTCAATATTTTGTTGCGAATCCTTTGGAGGCAATCACTGCCTTAAGTCTGGAACCCATGGACATCACCAAACGCTGGGTTTCCTCCTTCTTAATGCTTTGCCAGGCCTTTACAGCCGCAGCCTTCAGGTCTTGCTTGTTTGTGCGTCTTTCCGTCTTAAGTCTGGATTTGAGCAAGTGAAATGTATGCTCAATTGGGTTAAGATCTGGTGATTGACTTGGCCATTGCAGAATGTTCCACTTTTTTGCACTCATGAACTCCTGGGTAGCTTTGGCTGTATGCTTGGGGTCATTGTCCATCTGTACTATGAAGCGCCGTCCGATCAACTTGGCAGCATTTGGCTGAATCTGGGCTGAAAGTATATCCCGGTACACTTCAGAATTCATCCGGCTACTCTTGTCTGCTGTTATGTCATCAATAAACACAAGTTACCCAGTGCCATTGAAAGCCATGCATGCCCATGCCATCACGTTGCCTCCACCATGTTTTACAGAGGATGTGGTGTGCCTGGGATCATGTGCCGTTCCCTTTCTTCTCCAAACTTTTTTCTTCCCATCATTCTGGTACAGGTTGATCTTTGTCTCATCTGTCCATAGAATACTTTTCCAGAACTGAGCTGGCTTCTTGAGGTGTTTTTCAGCAAATTTAACTCTGGCCTGTCTATTTTTGGAATTGATGAATGGTTTGCATCTACATGTGAACCCTTTGTATTTACTTTCATGGAGTCTTCTCTTTACTGTTGACTTAGAGACAGATACAGCTACTTCACTGAGAGTGTTCTGGACTTCAGTTGATGTTGTGAACGGGTTCTTCTTGACCAAAGAAAGTATGCGGCGATCATCCACCACTGTTGTCATCCGTGGACGCCCAGACCTTTTTGAGTTCCCAAGCTCACCAGTCAATTCCTTTTTTCTTAGAATGTACCCGACTGTTGATTTCGCTACTCCAAGCATGTCTGCTATCTCTCTGATGGATTTTTTCTTTTTTTTTCAGCTTCAGGATGTTCTGCTTCACCTCAATTGAGAGTTCCTTTGACCGCATGTTGTCTGGTCACAGCAACAGCTTCCAAATGCAAAACCACACACCTGGAATCAACCCCAGACCTTTTAACTACTTCATTGATTGCAGGTTTACGAGGGAGACGCCTTCAGAGTTAATTGCAGCCCTTAGAGTCCATTGTCCAATTACTTTTGGTCCCTTGAAAAAGAGGAGGCCATGCATTACAGAGCTATGATTCCTAAACCCTTTCTCCGATTTGGATGTGGAAACTCTCATATTGCAGCTGGGAGTGTGCACTTTCAGCCCATATTATATATATAATTGTATTTCTGAACATGTTTTAGTAAACAGCTAAAATAACAAAACTTGTGTCACTGTCCAAATATTTCTGGCCCTAACTGTATATAGATAGATAGATAGATAGATAGATAGATAGATAGATAGATAGATAGATAGATAGATAGATGAAAAAAATAATAGATAGATAGATAGATAGATGATAGATAGATAGATAGATAGATAGATAGATAGATAGATAGACACTGTAGATAGGTAGGCAATGAAGGTGGATACATTGACAGACTGAAATGTGGTAGATAGATACGGTATATAGACAGAAAGATAAATAAATACTGTAGATAAACGATAGATAGATAGATAGATAGATAGATAGATAGATAGGAGATAGATAGATAGATAGATAGATAGATAGATAGATAGATAGATAGATATGTAAACAAAAAGATAAATGTATACTGTAGATTCCAGAAAAAATACAATGCTTGGGAATCCAGGACCAAGGGATTAAAAATCAGAGCGCAGGTAAGATCTCAGCTGTCTAATACTTTATATTGTGAGATGTAGCAACGTATAAATATAATGAAAAGCAAAAGATGGTTCAAAACAGGATTACGTATCTTTTCAGAGTAAGCTATTTATTAGTGCAATGTGTTCCACATTACCAATTATATAGATTATGTTTGGATTTAGATGCAATGTTTTGTGTGTACCTGCTATCGATGTCCCCAACGACGATGTGTTAAATAACGCCCAAAATACAACAATAATCTGTATAAGGCTACAATGTTGACTGAATGATATTGCTCAAATTATAAACTAACTGCCATTCCAAAGGCTCAAATAGCAAGCATGGGATTGGGGTGGACGCTGTGGCTAAACAGGTCTTTGGGGTAAGGAGGTCCTGGACAGTGATGTAACCAAAGTCTTGTGGGCCCCGGGGCAATCTTCTGTCCGGGGCCCACTACCTCATCTCTACACTGAATTCTTGATAGTGATGGTTACAGGTGCTAAGGAGTTTAACCCACCTTAGTGTGGTTAGGGGAATCTGTGGGTCTCCTTGGTTTATGGGCCAGATGGAAGCTGCAATATCAATATTGATGCCAGTCCTAATGGGCCCCCCTATGGCTTCTGGGCCCCGGTGTGACTGCACCCTCTGCACCCCCTCTGGTCTCAGACACACAAAGGCATAACTTCAAGCTCCAGGGCCTTAATATAAGGGGGGCCCATCTACCATGTGTCATTTACTAATATTGTCTGGAAGAGGGTCCTTTTGGCCCCCACAGACACAAGGACATACAGAGTACAGCATTTGGCCGTACAGATCCCTGTTTGTGTCATAGGGAAGCTGATACAAAGTTGCCATCTTAGTGACAATGAAAGCAGTGACAGTACTGGCTGTGCGCTCAGCTCGGCTACACTGGAGATGCAGCCAAGCTCAGCGCATGGCTAGCACTGCTACACCGGAGATGTGAACCCTGCTGCACACTCAGCTCTGCTGCATCAGAGATGCGCTGAACCCTGCTGCACACTCAGCTCTGCTGCATCTCCTGTGCAGCAGTGCTGAGCACACAGCCAGCACTGCTACATCTCGGCATAGGAATGCATTGACCAGCGTTTATTGGCCAAATGCCATACAGAGTACAGTTACAGGCCAATTAACGCTGGTTCTGCCAGAGGAGGCGGAGTCTAAGATTGGTCCACATCAGTCTCCATTGTGGTCCTCACAGACGAGCCTCCAGCAGAACCAGTGTTGATTGGCCGAATGCTGTACTCTGTATGGCATTCGGCCAATCAACGCTGGTCATTGCATTCCTATGGGAAAAAGTCAGCTCGCACATAACGCAAGCTGACAGGGATCCCGACCAGATAGAGCCCCAAAGAGTTGTGTAAGTAACATTCCCACCTAAATAAAGGTAATCCCTAGCTAACCCTGCCAGTACATCTATACCTGTCTCACAGTCACATAGTTCACAGTCTCATATGAACCGGATATTAAATCCACCATTCGTATAAATTGCAGGTCACCTGATTTAGCCAGCCAATTACTTTTTCCAATTTTTTTTCACTGCCTCCGTTGTCGTAGTTCCTGTCCCACCTCCCTTGCGCAGTTATTGGTGCAAAAAAAGCGCCAGGGAAGGTGGGAGGGGAATCGAATTATAGTGAGTTTGCCACCTGGTGTTTGACTCGAATCGAACATCTCGAACAGCCTGATATCTGATCGAACATGTACTCGATGGAACGCTGTTCGCTCATCTCTAGTAACAGCAGGTCATCATTTCCTAATAATGATATATTAGACAACATAAGGTAGATGATTCCTAAAACCGATACAAAAGAGAAGGACGACAAAACAGATTCTAAGTGAAAATATAAGTGATATTAAAATATTGCAATAAACTTACCCCAATGACTCCTAGATTTATTAGGACCCCTAAACCCGACCATTCAGGGGGGAATTATTCACCAATAAAATGTGCCAGACCCTATAAATTTATACCATAACTATTTTTATTCCATCAACCCTATAAAGTCACTAAAATGTGAATTAGATTTCTATCTAATAATCTCCGGCCCGGTCCTTTTGTATCAAGTCCTAAATGAATCGGGTATACAAAATAGAAAACAGGGCTATCTATAAATGAATATTCTTTTATTTGGGCTTCTCGCACCCAGTTATACCTTGATGAGGTGACATCTGATCCTAATGAAGTGCGATACATCTGTTATTCTAAATCCCCGTGAATGGTGTCCATGAGGCCCGCGCTCCGGTAAGTGAAGATAGTGACATTTTTTCCTTGTTTCAAATCTATTTTTGAAATAAGTTGAAATACTTAACAGATGAACAAGGCTCCGATACAACAAAGACCTCATTGACAGGGATCGCAATCAAACTTCTGACAGATTCATGTGCTCAGTGACATATGTTATACGTTAAAGTCATAGATTAGACTTAGCCGAAAATTCTAGGAGAGCTCCGAGAAGGGGAATAGATTGCAAGAATGTAATGTGCGAGAAAGAGACCTGGAAAAAATGTGTCAAAAAAATAAAATAAAATAGAATAAAATAAAATAAAATAAAAAATATACAGAAAATAAGAATATTCTGCAGGGTGATATGACATATAGGTTGGACTTGTTGGACTGATGTCTTTATCCAACTTCATCTACTATGTAACTATGTAACATGAGTGATATAATACAGGGTTAGTACTGATGCAATAAGATGAATGAAGCATTATATGCTTGATAATGGCTCCAAGCCTAAATTTATTATTCGGTATTTGAGCCTTTGCAATTGAAATGCAACCCAACCCCAATTGTGTAAGATCAAAACCACAAAATTGTGCGTACAGCTGAGACCCGCACTATGCTCTGCCCCATATAGAACATTGTTATATATCATCTATTAGGTTATGCTTCGGTTCCAGATTTTAAGGACACGTTGATCCAGATTGACTGCCAGATTGGATTCAGGAAGGAATTTTTTCCCCGACAATGGGCAAGTGGCATGAGCCTCATGGGGTTTTTGTCTTCCTCTGGATCAACACTGTAGGCATTGTAGGGTTATAGGTTGGACTTGATGGACTGATGTCTTCATCCAACCTCATCTACTATGTAACTATGTTACTATGTTAGCTGATGGAATGGGAATACTACAGGCTACGGTATTGTCACCATTAGAAGACTATAGGACGTCCATTGGATGTATCGGAAATCCCTAAATTGTAAAAATGAGTCAAATTGGATAGAATTTTTTCTTAATGTCGTAACTATGGAAATCCTATTATGGACCCCTTGCCATTAATGCAAATTAATCCATAAAGAGAACTCTGACTGTCATAAAGGTAATGGGTTCTTCTTAAAGACAACTTGTCAGTAGGACATAATCCCCGATAATGCTGGGGGGACACTAATTTACTAAATTTCATTGTTAAGTAACAACCAGTAAAACTATTGATTTCAGTGGGACTAACCAACCATATGGTGGAGACTCCCAAGTCTACTGTAATGACATATGTAAGAGGAGATCAGGATCGGATGGTTGGATTTGACCATACCTGACCCTTTTGTTTTCAGGAAAATAAGCTGCTACCAGAGATACCCGTGGGATACCAGAGGGGGCATAACTGTCAACCAAATGAGCTTTCATCCAAAAATATTATGGGGTACATATAACGTTTCGATTAACGATTTTTTTTGGGTCGCCTTATTCTGACACGTATAACTTTCTAACTCTTTTATCGATGGAGATATATTGGGGCTCTTTATTTGTGGGACAAGTTTTACTTTTTATCGGTACCATTTTTTGGGTATGTATGACTTTTCTATCACTTTTTATTGCTATTTTTTGTCGAAAGCGAAGGGACCAAAATACGTTAATTTGCACATTGCAGTATATTCTGTTGACATGGCTAAAGTAGACAGTCAGGGACCGCCCATCTGACAGCAGAGAATCAAAATAGTATACTGTATTGAGTGTTGAATAGGGTTGAGCGATCGTGTTTGGAAAAGATCGGATTCTGATCGGCGATCGAGAATATTTCACAGTCACCATCGGCATTTCGAACACGATCTTTTTATGTGGGATTGAGATCGGTGATCTTTTCCCACAATGCTTTGCTTAGCCTTCACACTGAGTATACGCTGTATACTCAGTGTGAAGGCTCCGCTGCAGTTCCATAGGAATGAATGGAAGCAGCCAGCACACAGCCTTAACCCCCTGTGCGCCGGCTGCCTCCATTCATTCGAATGGGAGGCTAAACTAAACATCTCTAGCAGCTACTTACCTCTAGAGATGGCTGCTCCGGTGCCCACCTTCTTCTTGCCTCGCTGCCTTGTGACTTAGGAGAGTGTGGGCCTCCCCTCCCAGTACCCGCCCACACTATCCTAACCCACCCACACTCTCCTAACCTGGCAGGGAGGGGGCAGCGAAGGGAGAAGAGCAGTGTGCAGCCGTAGCGAGGCAAAGAAGAAGGAAGGCACCGGGCACCGGAGCAGCCATCTCTGGAGGTAAGTGGACACCAGGGGGGACTAAGTAGTTTTTTTTAAAATCCTCTGGCTACTTTAGTGATTCACTACACAGCGTGGATTCTAAAAATTGTTAGATTCCATGCTGTATAGTGAATAGGATTGCTTTTAAAATCCGATCTCCGATTAATAAAAAAAATTCCCATTGACTTGCATTGGGATTGGAATTGGGATCGAGATCGGGATCAAATGAAAAATGATCGGAAATCGGATTTTAAAATCGATCCTGAAAAGTCAAGATCGGCTCAACCCTCTGTTGAATCTAACTGCACTGATTGATCAAGAGTGGCAGGAGCAAGAGAAAAAATTCCAAATGTGTTAGAATCAGTAGAGCAAAACTTTTTGATGGATGCCAAGAGTTGGAGTTGTTAAAGGTTCCTCTCTTAGGCTAAGGCCCCACGTTGCCGTGGTTTTTTGAGCCAAAGCCAGGAGTGGATTGAGCAGAAGGTAGAAGTATAAGAACTTCCTATATATTCACCATTACATTCGTGGTCATTCTTGGCTTTGGCTCCAAAAAACCGCAACAAAATCTGCAACAAAAACTGCTTCTTTTCTGCAACGTGGGGCCTCAGCCTTAAGAGATTTTATGGTGGTTTTCTGGTGTAGGAGGAAAATAAATCTCCCAAATTGTTATTTGCACCAGTCCTCTCAGTTGTCTCCAAAGGGAATTTGACCTGATGACAAATTCATATCTGAATAGGTCAGCGAATAATCTCGAGCTGCAGCTAAATCAATTATGCAAGCTTACTGGCATTGAGGTATTCAATTTCATAGCATGGTGTAGCATGAAACGCCGTAAAATTAGCCCTACCCCAATCAGCACTACCGCCTATCCATGAATGGCCACCATTGAATAAATGGGCTTTCTGTCTCCGTAATTGATCGACGAGATCAATAATTTTAAGATCAAATGCTAACAGCAGTCAGTTTTTTTTTTCTTTAATCAGTGTCTTTTTGTCTTATACCCAATGCCTACAGCAAGATCTTGTTTTCTCTATGTAGACATAGCTTCCTGCTGTGTGCTGTTGAGAAGATACGATGAGGAATCAATTTAAGAAGAAACACTTTCGTTAACAAAGCTTTAGCGCAGATTAATTAAATGTAAATATTGAAAACATTTGGAGAAGGGGGGAGGGGAATTATTTAATCATTCTTGGCACATAATGAATTATGCAATATCTTATTTATTCTATAATAGTAGGTTCGGAGGCGCAGTGAGATGCCATTTTAATATCCTATAATGACAAGTTAACTGAAGGATTCGTGCTAATGCCGAGCGCTGCGCTCGCTGCTGAGTTTTTGAAGATATCCATTGTTTTTGGATGGAAAATCTAATTAGCGGGTTCAACCTGAAATTGTTATATTTTTGCTAAGACGGCGTTTCTTCCAAAATTCTTTTATTTCATTTTTTTTTTGGGGGGGATTTCATCTGGATACAGAAAATCTGATATTTACTTGTCAATTAAACACAGAATAAATTATCGGCAGGAACTTATCCGAGGTTGGGCGTTCACAGCAAAGCAAAAATGCCGAAAATTGTGTAAGTTGGAATTAATTATTTGGTTGAAGATACAGAATATGTTTGTAAATGATAAATAATAGAGATGAGCGAACAGTAAAATGTCCAAGGTTCGATATTCGTTTCGAGTAGCCCCTCAATATTCGACTACTCGAATCGAATATCGAACCCTATTATAGTCTATGGGGGGAAAATGCTCGTTTCAGGGGTAGGCAACGTTCGATCAAATTATACTTACCAAGTCCACGAGTGAGGGTCGGGCTGGATCCTCAGAGAAGTCTTCTCGGTGCAGCGTCCCCGCGGTGTCTTCCGGCTCTGAATTCACTCTGCCAGGCATCGGGCACTACAAGCGGACATGCGCAGTCAGCTCTGCCCAGCCCCGATGCCTGGCAGAGTGAATGAAGAGCCAGAAGACGCCGCGGGGAAGCTGCACGGAGAAGACTTCTAAAGGTAGGAGAAGAACCAGCGTTGATTGGCCAACTGTATAGCATTCGGCCAATCAATGCTGGTTCTGCATCGAACTTTTACATTCGAACAGCAAGTGGTACTCGATCGAGTACGAGTATTTCGAATACCGTAGTATTCGATCGAATACCTACTCGATTGAGTATTACTCGCTCATCTCTAATAAATAACAAATCAATTGGATGCAGTTTTTGTTTATTTTCACGTATTTTGCACTTTTATTTTGACTAGCTGTCTGATGGTTTGTTCTGTGACTGTTATCTTTGTTGTCCTAAGTGCTCGTAATTAGAGATGAGCGAATTTTTCAAAACTTTGATACGGCAGCATTGCACAATTTTTCTGTAAGATTCAATCCGATATAATTCACAATGAATCATGTTTAAAAAACAGCTATTTCCTGGCTGCAGAGAGTTTTTAGTGATGTCCCACTAGGGGACCTGAATCAGCAATGCCCTGATTACTGGTTCAGCACTATAGACTGCAATACACGTGGACTATCCAGACGCATTGACTGACTTCTCCAGTTCTGGGCAGGATCAACCAGGTACTGGGGGCTACTAGCAGCCCAGGGTCATTGGCCAGACCCCAGGCTGCAGAAGATGCATATCGCCACCACCTATCTCACCATGGGGGATGCTGAGGGGAACATGTAGCATGGCAGACAAGTGAGTATCAGTTTTTTTTTAAATTTTTAATCATCAATTAAGACCCCAGGCTGCAGAATAGGAGTAGCGGCACCCCCAAAAACGTTGGGGAGGGGATGCATCCCGTTGAGGCTAGCCACGTGGAATAGTCACACGGCGGAAAAGGTTTCCACCATGTGTACTTACTCTTAGTTCGCTTCTTTTTTTTTTACTTTCATAAGGTCCAACATTTTCATTCTACTTGTGACTTATCATTGAATCCACAAGAAATCATTGCATTGTTCTGTGTATAATCTTAGACACCCAGTTGTATAGTATAGGTCCACATGAGTGTTGGCTTGCGAATGTATGCAATACCCAATGCAATGATTTTGGCAGAAACTGGTGACGTGTTAGTGTGTATGGGAAGTGTATAGACAATCATTTGATGGCAGATATTTGGGAACAGAGGAATTGGACATGTTGGATTTCAGCATGCCCAATCCTATACTGTTATAAGGGATCAGCTGCCACCAGAGGTGTCATATAGAGGCATAGTTCCCTTTCCCCATGGAAATCACAAGCACACCGGCCAAAATGACCATGCATATAATCCAAGAGTGTATGGGTTTGGAGAAATAAGTGTTGACCCAACAAGCTATCTATGGTGTTTGACCACCTTAAACCCAAGTGGTATGTGTAAAAAATAAGCGATCATCTCTAGAAGGCTACAATGGGTCATCTGTCACTTGTCTCACGTCACTACATCATTTTACCATACAAGAGGACAATAAAAGTATGGACTGGGCAACCATTAGTATGACCCAACTAAAATTATTTCTATAAGTTTCCATTTTTATTGGAACCATACAGAAAAATTTCAAAAACAGAAGTGCCAAAAAGAGTCGCATATTACTTCTAAGAACAATTCTTTTTCCTTCGATTTTCACACATTTGCAGAGTTTGGAAGTGTAACTTTAGATTCTGAAAGGATTAGGAGCACTTTTATTCTTCGAGCCATGCTCACAGGTACGGCTTACTTTAGGTGAAGGGTTAACACAATGAAATCCTTACATAAGTCAGTAATTAGGGTTCGTGTTAATGTTAAAGCTCACTACAGGTTAAGGTTAAGACTAGAGATGAGCGAACACTAAAATGTTCGAGGTTCGAAATTCGATTCGAACAGCCGCTCAATGTTCGTGTGTTCGAACGGGTTTCGAACCCCATTATAGTCTATGGGGAACAGATACTCGTTAAGGGGGAAACCCAAATCCGTGTCTGGAGGGTCACCAAGTCCACTATGACACCCCAGGAAATGATGCCAACACCTCTGGAATGACACTGGGACAGCAGGGGAAGCATGCCTGGGGGCATCTAACACACCAAAGACCCTCTATTACCCCAACATCACTGCCTAACAACTACACACTTTCCACATTCAAAAAAACCTCTATCAAAGTGGGAAAATACCTGGAAACCTTCTTTACTCCCCAAATGGATGGACACAAACCCCAATTTAAGCTCAACAAACAGTAACAACCACCCCTTTAAATCACGTTCCCCATGACAACCACAAATGGAATAGGCAATGGGAATTCCAAAAGCCCTCACCCTTAACTGTCATTTTGAGTGTGTGTGTGTGTGTGTGTGTGTGTGTGTGTGTGTGTGTGTGTGATGTGGTAAGACCTTCCAAAATTCACTTTTCTAGCCCTTAACATGAGCCCTTCCAAACAAAGTTACATGACCTTAAGCTGAGCTACCAGCAGAGATTGAGGCCCTTGGCATGAGTAGAGCCTTGCACCAGCAGTGTTTTTGGCACTTAGGGTGAGTTGAGCCTTGTACCAGCGTGTGTCCCTTAACATCAGGCGGGCCCTAAGTTCTGCGCTTTGCACAAAAGTTCCACATTAACTAGGCTGAATGGTACAAAGATTAGTAGGCCCGAGAACCAGGAACAGGTCTTGCAATGGCTGTCGGATAACGCTTAAAGCACATTGTCCACCAGCCAGTCAGCCTCTACCTCCTCTTACCCAACAGTCTTGTCCTCCTTCCACCCAAAATTCCCAATCTTCTCAGAACAATAACCCCAACTGTCCCTGCTCCCCAGAGCTGTTCTCCCTTCCTTTGACTGTACCGCAACCTGCCCCTCCATTTCGCGATTCCACGGACCTAACAGACGAGTATCTGTGTCCAGATGCTCAAACACTAGAGTCTCCTCCATTCCATCTCCGGTCGATTTGGTGGCGGATGACCAGCAACCCACCCTCATCGACGACGATGAGACGCAGTTGCTGTCAGGGCAGCCAGTTGACATGCGCATTGTGCAGGAGGAGGAGGCGAGACAGGAGTTGGAAGAGGAGGTGGTGGACGACGAGGACACCGACCCCACCTGGACAAGGCAGATGTCAAGCTGGGAAAGTAGTGTGGATGTTGAGGCAGGTGCAGCACCAAAAAGGGTAGCTAGAGGCAGAGACATGTCCAGAGGCAGAGGTCAGCTGCTTTGCCGAAGCCAGGCCAGACCCGGAATGTCCGAAGATGTTCCCTTTTGTACCCAGCCCAGAAAAACTCCCCCATCGAGGGCACGTTTCTTGAAGGTGTAGAGTTTTTTCAAGGAATGCGCCGAGGACAGATATAGTGTCGTCTACACAATTTGCCTCTCGAAATCGAGTAGGGGCCCTGAGAAGAGCAACCTGTCCACCACTTCAATGCACCGTCATTTGGAATCCAAGCAATGGAATCAGTGGCAGGCAGCAACGGCAGGACAAACGTCGCCCGCCGTTCATGCCACTGCCTCTGCTCACAGTGCTGGCGATGCACTCCAGAGGACGAGCCAGGACATCACTTCATCTGCCTCCGCCACTTTGTTGACTTCTCCCTCATCCTCCCCTGTTTCTGTCTTATCTCCTTCTCCTGCACCATCAAAGGCACCATCAGGCGCTTCTTTACAACAACCCACCATCTCTCAGACATTGGAGCGCCGGCAGAAATACACTGCTAACCACCCACCCACGCAAGCCTAGAACGCCAACATCGCTAAACTGCTGGCCCAGGAGAGGTTGGCGTTCCGGCTTGTTGAAACTCCCGCCTTCCCGGACCTGATGGCAACTGTGGCACCTCACTATGCCGTCCCTAGCCGTCTCAACTTCTCCCGGTGTGGCGTCCCCGCCTTGCACCAGCACGTGTCACTCAACATCAGGTGGGCCCTTAGTTCCGCGCTTTGCTGCAAGGTCCACTTGACCACCGACACTTGGACAAGCGCCTGTGGTCAGGGATGCTGCAGTGCTTATCTTTAATGACAGGCAGGGTGAATGTGGTGGAGTCTGTTCCCCGGGTGCAAACTGGGGTGGCTTATCTCCTCTCCCAGGCCAAAATTCATGGCAGGAGTAGACTGAAACCCTACGACGCTGCAACCTCCACCACAGCTACTAGCGGCAAACGCTAAAACACTGGTGTGGGGAGACGTCAGCAGGCGGTGCTGAAGCTCATCAGCTTGGGGGACAGACAGCACAGTGCCTCCGAGGTCAGGGATGCCATCCTGGCTGAGATGGCATTTTTTTTTCCCTGCTACACCTGGGGCCTGGCATTTTTACGCCTGTGATAATGGCTGGAACCTGGTAGCGGCTCTGGAGCTTGCCAGCCTCCAACACGTTCCATGTTTGGCCCACGTCTAACCTAGTGGTGCAAAGTTTTTTAAAAACATACCCAAATGTACCGAAGCTACTGTTGAAAATGCGGCGCTTGTGCGCCCACTTTTGCAAGTGCACAGGAGTCGCTGCTAGCCTAAAAACACTCTAGCAAGGCCTACATCTGTCCAAACACAGGCTGTTGTCCGTCATTCACACACGCTGAAACCCTACAATACCATATCTTGAGCAGGGTGTGTGAGCTGCACAGACCTTTGATGGAGTTCCATCTACAAAACCCAAGGGTTCCTCAAAGTCAGCAACCAAAGTTTCTGCACCATGAGTTTCCAGGGGTGGCAGAGTTATGGCTAGGGGAAGAGGCATGGATAGGGATGATGTCTAGGGGCAAAAGCAGTGTGGATGTGGAGGCAAGCTAAGCAGGAAAAACTGGGGGTACAAGCTAAGGCATGGACTGGGGTGATGTCTAGGGGCAAAAGCAGTGTGGATGTGGAGGCAAGCTAAGCAGGAAAAACTGGGGGTACAAGCTAAGGCATGGACTGGGGTGATGTCTAGGGGCAAAAGCAGTGTGGATGTGGAGGCAAGCTAAGCAGGAAAAACTGGGGGTACAAGCTAAGGCATGGACTGGGGTGATGTCTAGGGGCAAAAGCAGTGTGGATGTGGAGGCAAGCAAAGCAGGGAAAATGGTGGCTAGAGGCAAAGGGATGTCCATAGGCAGCAAGGGCAAAGATGCAAAACTCTCCCGTTTCAAGAATTTTCCTGACTTGTTTCCCCACAAAACATTCCTGGGAGGAGGGCTGAAACACCACCCTCCTCCTCCTCCGCTGTTAGATTTACCCCAGCTACGAGCTGAAAACGCTGCAACACTGGTGTGGGGAGACGTCAGCAGGCTGGGCTGAAGCTCATCAGCTTGGGAGACGGACAGCACACTGCCTCTGAGGTCAGGGATGCCATCCTGGATGAGATGGCAATTTGTTTATCCCCGCTGCCCCTGGGGCCAGGTTTTTTAGCTTGTTGGAGGGCTCTGGAGCTTGCCAGCCTCCAACACGTTCCATGCCTGGCCCACATGTTCAATGTAGTGGTGCAATGATTTTTAAAAACATACCCCAAATTAGCTGAGCTAAGGGTGAAAGTGCGGCACTTGGACACCCACTTTCCCAAGTCTACAGTACCTGGAGCTAGCCGCAATACACTCCAGCAAGGCCTACATCTGCCTGAAGCACCTACTGTTGTGCGAGGTCACCACACGCTCTAACCCTAGATACCGTATGTTCAGCAGGGTGTGTGAGCAGCAGAGACCTTTGATGGAGTACCAGCTACAAAACCCAAGGGTTCCTCAGAGTCAGCTCCCTCACTTTCTGCACCATGAGTTTCCATGGGTGGCAGACTTATGGCTAGAGGCACAGGCATGGATAGGGGTGATGTGTAGGGGCAAAAGCAGTGTGGATGTGGAGGCAAGCTAAGCAGCAAAAACTGGGGGTACAAGCAGCCGGTGACATCATCACTGACAAGCACAGCTGTCTGTCAGCTGACAGGCTGACTTTCACCAAAATGAACAGACAATGGATAGACTCATCATATACATGTCAGTTACATGACAAATTTAGTGCAATTTGCAAGTCCAAGATGGTTTGGAGATCTGCGGAGAGGAATCTCACCACCTCTTGCGGGTGCCATCATTTGGAAGGCAAGCCCTGGGCTCAGTGGGTGAGAGCAAGCGCAGGATAATCGTCGTTTGGCCTGGCGGCCACTGCCTCTTCCACTGTTGACAGGGCTGGCGCTGCAGTCCAGACCAGGAGCCAGGACACCTCCACATCTGCCTCTGACACTTTGGGGAGTTCACCCTTATCCTCACCTTTTCCTGCCATTTCTCCTTTTGCCCGCGCCATCATGCGCCTCTTCCCAGCAACTCCCCATCTCCCAAGCCTTTCATTTCATGCTAAAGTACAGCGCAACCCACCCACATGCCCAAGGCTTCAACGGCCTCATCTCAAGAAATCTGGCCCAGGAGATGTTGGAATCCCGGCTGGGGGACACTCTGCCCTTTTTGGGCAGAGTGTCTACTGCGCCACCGCACTGTGCCGTCCACACCAGCACTTTCCCCCAAACATGAGGCGGTCCCTAAATTCAGCGCTTAGCCCTAAAGTTCCATGTGACCAGTTACGAATGGACAAGTGCATGCGGACAGGGACGCTACCTTTCAATTTGGGCACAGTGGTTGAATGTAGTTGAGGCGTGGACCGGGTCGCAAAATGTGGTGGCCTGACTTGTCTCCCCACACAACATTCCTGGGAGGAGGGCTGAAACACCACCCTCCTCCGCTGTTAAATTGACCCCAGCTACGAGCTGGAAACGCTGCAACACTGGTGTGGGGAGACGTCAGCGGGCCGTGCTGAAGCTCATCAGCTTGGGGGCCAGACAGCACACTGCCTACAAAGTGAGTCATGCCATCCTCGATGAGACGGCAATGTGGTTTTTGCCACTGCACCTGGGCCCAGGCATGTTGTCATGTGTGATAATGGCCATAACCTGGGATTGGCTCTGTAGCTTGGCAGCCTGCAACATATTCCATGCCTGGGCCACGTTTTTAACTCATTGCTGCTAATCTTTTGAAAAAGGTACCCCAATGTTCCTGAGCTACTGGTGAAAGTGTGGCGCTTGTGCGGATAGTTTTTAAAGTGTATAGTTGCCGCTGCTAGCCTCTATGCACTCCTACAACGCCTGTACCTGCTGGAACAACGGCTGTTGTGCGACGTCTCCACACTGCTGGCACTAAACATATCATGTGTTGAGCAGAGTGTGTGAGCAGCACAGACCTTTGATGTAGTTCCAACTCCAAAACCCTCGGGTTCGTCAAAGTCAACTCCCTCAGTTGCTCAACCATGAGTGGCCATGGGTGGCAGACTTATGTGAAATCCCATCCCATCCATTGCACTGGACACGAAACATTAGCATGCGCTCAGCACAACTTCGGATATGGCAGATGCGTTAAGCAGGGTGCAGGGTACAACACAGACCAGGCCCGAGCACCAGGAACAGGTGTTAGAAATACTGCAGCATCTGCCATTTCCTTCCAATTTTGGGGTTTTGGACCCGCCACCGACTTGTCTGGACCTAAGTGGGGATCATGAGACACAGTTGCCATCAAGGCAAGCTGTGGTCATGTGCGGTTTGCAGTAAGGGGGCAGTGCGCAATTGGAAGAGGAGTTGGTGGATGACGAGGCCACCGACCCCACATGGACAGGGGTGATGTCTAGGGGCTAAAGCAGTGTAGATGTAGAGGGAAGCTAAATCAACAAAAAACCTGGGTAGAAGCAAAGGCATAAACTGGGGTGATGTTTAGGGGTGAAAGCAGAGTAGATGTGGAGGGAAGCTAAGCAGCAAAAACAGTGGGTAGAAGCAAAGGCATGCAAAACTCTACCCTGTTGGAAGACTTATTCCTAGGTCTGGAACACGTTAATGGCCCCCCTGGACAAATTACTGCCACTCAGGGGCCTAGTGTCACCAGGAGGGACAAGTATAGGCGCATGTTGTGGGAATACCTGGCCGACACCAGCTCTGTCCTCTCCGATCCCTCTGTGCTCTACAGCCTAAACTTATTTTCTCATCTTTTTTTCTGAACTGCACATCTCTTGCCTGCTTCCTTTGGGATCTTAGAAATGGTGGTCCACTTCCACAGATGGTAACTTCAATAGACAGTGTAACGGGAGTAGCTGAGGGATCGCTGTCTTAACCACTTTTTGGCACAAAATTAACTTCCAAAGCCAAATATGGTGCAAGTATATGATGCAAGGACACCTACACACCTATCTCTGACACATTGGGGAGTTCACCCTCATGCGCCCTTTTGGCCTGCACCATCATGCGCCTCTTCCCAGCCACTCCACATTTCCCAAGCTTTTCATTGCAGGCAGAAGTACAATACAACCCACCCCCATGCCCAAGCCTGTAACAGCCTCATCGATAAACTGCTGGCCCTGGAGATGTTGGTGTTTGTTTATGCTTCTGGAGACCCAGGCCTTCCGTCAGCAGATGGCAGCTGGGGCACCTCCCTATGCTGGGCCTAGCCGTTACTACTTCTCTTGGTGTGCTGTCTCTGCCTTGCGCCTGCATGTGTCCCATAACATCAGTCGGGCCCAGAGCTCTGCGCTTTGCTGCAAGGTCCACTTGACCACCGACACATGGACAAGCGCCTGTGGTCAGGGATGCTGCAGTGCTTATCTTTAATGACAGGCAGGGTGAATGTGGTGGAGTCTGTTCCCCGGGTGCAAACTGGGGTGGCCTATCTCCTCTCCCAGGCCAAAATTCATGGCAGGAGTAGACTGAAACCCTACGAAGCTGCAACCTCCACCCCAGCTACTAGCGGAAAACACTGTAACACTGGCATGGGGAGATGTCAGTAGGCCGTGCTGAAACTGATCAGCTTGGGGGACAGACAGCACAGTGCCTCCGAGGTCAGGGATGCCATCCTGGCTGAGATGGCATTTTTTTTTCCCTGCTACACCTGGGGCCTGGCATTTTTGCGCCTGTGATAATGGCTGGAACCTGGTAGCAGATCTGGAGCTTGCCAGACTCAAACACGGTCCACGCATGGCCCACGTTTTCCAACTTGTTGGTGCCATGTTTCTTTGAAACCTACACCATTGTGCCTGATATACAGGTCAAAGTGGGGCCATTTTCGTAAGTGAGAACTAGCCTCTGCTAGGCAGAAAACATTCAGAGCACACTCCTCTCATCTTCGCACCGTTGGCTGGCGGAGGAAGACGAGGGGGTTGGAGTGGCATCTGATGTCCCTATCCCACACGAGGCTAGAGGGTGCACTTCAGTGCATCCCATTGCTTCACCACAAATGGTGTGAAGGGGAGTGGAAAATGGAGGAAATGGAGAGTGACCCTTACAGTTGGGGCCAGCAAAGGCATGCCAAGTAACACACTGGCACACATGGCTGACTTCATCTTGGGTTGCTTTTCAACACATATTTCACATCATGAAGAACAAATAATACTGGATTTTTTCAAGCCTCGAACCCCGGTCTAGGTCTAATGTCTGTTCCTTTCTTATATTAGGGGAGAGGGAAAAAAAATTACTTCAGTGATACGTTTAGCGTACATAGACTGACTATTAATGTGTATCCCACTTAGTGTTGTTAGGGTTACACACCGTCACAACCTGGCTAAAGCTTCTATAGCTGTTAATAAAGTCAACATAACTTTACGGTATCCAAAAAGACAGCTGGTACCAACAGAGAGCAAGACAAATGTCACCCAAAGCTGTGAGCTCTGAACACCCACAGTGACTTTGGCGTCATCATCATTATAAGGGAGCGGGTGGTAATAAATAACTTGGCAGTGCCTAAAACCCAAAAAGCTTATACAACTATATTTACATTAAGATACACAAATGAAACTTTTCAGTAGCATGTCATGAGACAAGCTGATAAGCTCTTCCTTTGTGCAGTGCTATTTGAAAGTTAAACGCTGCCTTTATTTTAATTCTGGAGAAGGTGCAGACATTAGATTTAGAACATGTTGTCTTCATTGTCCAAATCCTCTATATAGGTAACGCGTTCTTCGGGCCGAGCTGTCTGGGAACGAGCTGGTGCAGCACTGACAACCTGGGTGAATATGGCAAGAGCCTGAGATGTAGGGTGAATGAATCCCCAAATTATTTGTGGAATTCCCAGTGAGACAATGGCACTGTATACCAGTATTAAAAATTGTGGGTGCACATAACCCCCATATATTCTTTGAATTCCCAGTCAGACAATGGCACTGTATAGCAGTATTAAAAATTGTGGGTGCACGTAACCCCCATATATTCTTTGAATTCCCAGTCAGACAATGGCACTGTATACCAGTATTAAAAATTGTGGGTGCACATAACCCCCATATATTCTTTGAATTCCCAGTGAGACAATGGAACTGTATAGCAGTAGCAAAAATTGTGGGTGCACGTAACCCCCATATATTCTTTGAATTCCCAGTGAGACAAAGGAACTGTATAGCAGTATTAAAAATTGTGGGTGCACATAACCCCCATATATTTTTTGAATTCCCAGTCAGACAATGGCACTATATACCAGTAGTAAAAATTGTGGGTGCACATAACCCCAATATATTCTTTGAATTCCCAGTCAGACAATGGCACTGTATACCAGTATTAAAAATTGTGGGTGCACATAACCCCCATATATTCTTTGAATTCCCAGTGAGACAATGGAACTGTATAGCAGTAGCAAAAATTGTGGGTGCACGTCACCCCAATATATTCTTTGAATTCCCAGTCAGACAATGGCACTGTATACCAGTAGTAAAAATTGTGGGTGCACATAACCCCCATATATTCTTTGAATTCCCAGTCAGACAATGGCACTGTATACCAGTATTAAAAATTGTGGGTGCACATAACCCCCATATATTCTTTGAATTCCCAGTCAGACAATGGCACTGTATAGCAGTATTAAAAATTGTGGGTGCACATAACCCCCATATATTCTTTGAATTCCCAGTCAGACAATGGCACTATATACCAGTAGTAAAAATTGTGGGTGCACATAACCCCAATATATTCTTTGAATTCCCAGTCAGACAATGGCACTGTATACCAGTATTAAAAATTGTGGGTGCACATAACCCCCATATATTCTTTGAATTCCCAGTCAGACAATGGCACTGTATACCAGTATTAAAAATTGTGGGTGCACATAACCCCCATATATTCTTTGAATTCCCAGTGAGACAATGGAACTGTATAGCAGTAGCAAAAATTGTGGGTGCACGTCACCCCAATATATTCTTTGAATTCCCAGTCAGACAATGGCACTGTATACCAGTAGTAAAAATTGTGGGTGCACATAACCCCCATATATTCTTTGAATTCCCAGTCAGACAATGGCACTGTATACCAGTATTAAAAATTGTGGGTGCACATAACCCCCATATATTCTTTGAATTCCCAGTCAGACAATGGCACTGTATAGCAGTATTAAAAATTGTGGGTGCACATAACCCCCATATATTCTTTGAATTCCCAGTCAGACAATGGCACTATATACCAGTAGTAAAAATTGTGGGTGCACATAACCCCAATATATTCTTTGAATTCCCAGTCAGACAATGGCACTGTATACCAGTATTAAAAATTGTGGGTGCACATAACCCCCATATATTCTTTGAATTCCCAGTCAGACAATGGCACTGTATACCAGTATTAAAAATTGTGGGTGCACATAACCCCCATATATTCTTTGAATTCCCAGTGAGACAATGGAACTGTATAGCAGTAGCAAAAATTGTGGGTGCACGTCACCCCAATATATTCTTTGAATTCCCAGTCAGACAATGGCACTGTATACCAGTAGTAAAAATTGTGGGTGCACATAACCCCCATATATTCTTTGAATTCCCAGTCAGACAATGGCACTGTATACCAGTATTAAAAATTGTGGGTGCACATAACCCCCATATATTCTTTGAATTCCCAGTCAGACAATGGCACTATATACCAGTAGTAAAAATTGTGGGTGCACATAACCCCAATATATTCTTTGAATTCCCAGTCAGACAATGGCACTGTATACCAGTATTAAAAATTGTGGGTGCACATAACCCCCATATATTCTTTGAATTCCCAGTCAGACAATGGCACTGTATACCAGTATTAAAAATTGTGGGTGCACATAACCCCCATATATTCTTTGAATTCCCAGTCAGACAATGGCACTGTATAGCAGTATTAAAAATTGTGGGTGCACATAACCCCCATATATTCTTTGAATTCCCAGTCAGACAATGGCACTATATACCAGTAGTAAAAATTGTGGGTGCACATAACCCCAATATATTCTTTGAATTCCCAGTCAGACAATGGCACTGTATACCAGTATTAAAAATTGTGGGTGCACATAACCCCCATATATTCTTTGAATTCCCAGTCAGACAATGGCACTGTATACCAGTATTAAAAATTGTGGGTGCACATAACCCCCATATATTCTTTGAATTCCCAGTGAGACAAAGGAACTGTATAGCAGTATTAAAAATTGTGGGTGCACGTAACCCCCATATATTCTTTGAATTCCCAGTCAGACAATGGCACTGTATACCAGTATTAAAAATTGTGTGTGCACATAACCCCCATATATTCTTTGAATTCCCAGTGAGACAAAGGAACTGTATAGCAGTATTAAAAATTGTGGGTGCACGTAACCCCCATATATTCTTTGAATTCCCAGTCAGACAATGGCACTGTATAGCAGTATTAAAAATTGTGGGTGCACGTAACCCCCATATATTCTTTGAATTCCCAGTCAGACAATGGCACTGTATACCAGTATTAAAAATTGTGGGTGCACATAACCCCCATATATTCTTTGAATTCCCAGTCAGACAAAGGAACTGTATAGCAGTATTAAAAATTGTGGGTGCACATAACCCCCATATATTCTTTGAATTCCCAGTCAGACAATGGCACTGTATACCAGTATTAAAAATTGTGGGTGCACGTAACCCCCATATATTCTTTGAATTCCCAGTCAGACAATGGCACTATATACCAGTATTAAAAATTGTGGGTGCACATAACCCCCATATATTCTTTGAATTCCCAGTCAGACAATGGCACTGTATACCAGTATTAAAAATTGTGGGTGCACATAACCCCCATATATTCTTTGAATTCCCAGTGAGACAATGGAACTGTATAGCAGTAGCAAAAATTGTGGGTGCACGTCACCCCAATATATTCTTTGAATTCCCAGTCAGACAATGGCACTGTATACCAGTATTAAAAATTGTGGGTGCACATAACCCCCATATATTCTTTGAATTCCCAGTCAGACAATGGCACTATATACCAGTAGTAAAAATTGTGGGTGCACATAACCCCAATATATTCTTTGAATTCCCAGTCAGACAATGGCACTGTATACCAGTATTAAAAATTGTGGGTGCACATAACCCCCATATATTCTTTGAATTCCCAGTGAGACAAAGGAACTGTATAGCAGTATTAAAAATTGTGGGTGCACATAACCCCCATATATTCTTTGAATTCCCAGTCAGACAATGGCACTATATACCAGTAGTAAAAATTGTGGGTGCACATAACCCCAATATATTCTTTGAATTCCCAGTCAGACAATGGCACTGTATACCAGTATTAAAAATTGTGGGTGCACATAACCCCCATATATTCTTTGAATTCCCAGTCAGACAATGGCACTGTATACCAGTATTAAAAATTGTGGGTGCACATAACCCCCATATATTCTTTGAATTCCCAGTGAGACAATGGAACTGTATAGCAGTAGCAAAAATTGTGGGTGCACGTCACCCCAATATATTCTTTGAATTCCCAGTCAGACAATGGCACTATATACCAGTAGTAAAAATTGTGGGTGCACATAACCCCAATATATTCTTTGAATTCCCAGTCAGACAATGGCACTGTATACCAGTATTAAAAATTGTGGGTGCACATAACCCCCATATATTCTTTGAATTCCCAGTCAGACAATGGCACTGTATACCAGTATTAAAAATTGTGGGTGCACATAACCCCCATATATTCTTTGAATTCCCAGTGAGACAAAGGAACTGTATAGCAGTATTAAAAATTGTGGGTGCACGTAACCCCCATATATTCTTTGAATTCCCAGTCAGACAATGGCACTGTATACCAGTATTAAAAATTGTGGGTGCACATAACCCCCATATATTCTTTGAATTCCCAGTGAGACAAAGGAACTGTATAGCAGTATTAAAAATTGTGGGTGCACGTAACCCCCATATATTCTTTGAATTCCCAGTCAGACAATGGCACTGTATAGCAGTATTAAAAATTGTGGGTGCACGTAACCCCCATATATTCTTTGAATTCCCAGTCAGACAATGGCACTATATACCAGTAGTAAAAATTGTGGGTGCACATAACCCCAATACATTCTTTGAATTCCCAGTCAGACAATGGCACTGTATACCAGTAGTAAAAATTGTGGGTGCACATAACCCCAATATATTCTTTGAATTCCCAGTCAGACAATGGCACTATATACCAGTAGTAAAAATTGTGGGTGCACATAACCCCCATATATTCTTTGAATTCCCAGTCAGACAATGGCACTGTATACCAGTATTAAAAATTGTGGGTGCACATAACCCCCATATATTCTTTGAATTCCCAGTGAGACAAAGGAACTGTATAGCAGTATTAAAAATTGTGGGTGCACATAACCCCCATATATTCTTTGAATTCCCAGTCAGACAATGGCACTGTATACCAGTATTAAAAATTGTGGGTGCACATAACCCCCATATATTCTTTGAATTCACAGTCAGACAATGGCACTGTATACCAGTATTAAAAATTGTGGGTGCACATAACCCCCATATATTCTTTGAATTCCCAGTCAGACAATGGCACTGTATACCAGTAATAAAAATTGTGGGTGCACATAACCCCCATATATTCTTTGAATTCCCAGTCAGACAATGGCACTGTATACCAGTATTAAAAATTGTGGGTGCACATAACCCCCATATATTCTTTGAATTCCCAGTCAGACAATGGCACTGTATACCAGTATTAAAAATTGTGGGTGCACATAACCCCCATATATTCTTTGAATTCCCAGTCAGACAATGGCACTGTATAGCAGTATTAAAAATTGTGGGTGCACGTAACCCCCATATATTCTTTGAATTCCCAGTCAGACAATGGCACTGTATACCAGTATTAAAAATTGTGGGTGCACATAACCCCCATATATTCTTTGAATTCCCAGTCAGACAATGGCACTGTATACCAGTATTAAAAATTGTGGGTGCACATAACCCCCATACATTCTTTGAATTCCCAGTCAGACAATGGCACTGTATACCAGTATTAAAAATTGTGGGTGCACATAACCCCCATATATTCTTTGAATTCCCAGTCAGACAATGGCACTGTATACCAGTATTAAAAATTGTAGGTGCACATAACCCCCATATATTCTTTGAATTCCCAGTCAGACAATGGCACTGTATACCAGTATTAAAAATTGTGGGTGCACATAACCCCCATATATTCTTTGAATTCCCAGTCAGACAATGGCACTATATACCAGTAGTAAAAATTGTGGGTGCACATAACCCCAATATATTCTTTGAATTCCCAGTCAGACAATGGCACTGTATACCAGTATTAAAAATTGTGGGTGCACATAACCCCCATATATTCTTTGAATTCCCAGTCAGACAATGGCACTGTATACCAGTAGTAAAAATTGTGGGTGCACATAACCCCAATATATTCTTTGAATTCCCAGTCAGACAATGGCACTGTATACCAGTATTAAAAATTGTAGGTGCACATAACCCCCATATATTCTTTGAATTCCCAGTCAGACAATGGCACTGTATACCAGTATTAAAAATTGTGGGTGCACATAACCCCCATATATTCTTTGAATTCCCAGTGAGACAATGGAACTGTATAGCAGTAGCAAAAATTGTGGGTGCACGTCACCCCAATATATTCTTTGAATTCCCAGTCAGACAATGGCACTGTATACCAGTAGTAAAAATTGTGGGTGCACATAACCCCCATATATTCTTTGAATTCCCAGTCAGACAATGGCACTGTATACCAGTATTAAAAATTGTGGGTGCACATAACCCCCATATATTCTTTGAATTCCCAGTCAGACAATGGCACTATATACCAGTAGTAAAAATTGTGGGTGCACATAACCCCAATATATTCTTTGAATTCCCAGTCAGACAATGGCACTGTATACCAGTATTAAAAATTGTGGGTGCACATAACCCCCATATATTCTTTGAATTCCCAGTCAGACAATGGCACTGTATACCAGTATTAAAAATTGTGGGTGCACATAACCCCCATATATTCTTTGAATTCCCAGTCAGACAATGGCACTATATACCAGTAGTAAAAATTGTGGGTGCACATAACCCCAATATATTCTTTGAATTCCCAGTCAGACAATGGCACTGTATACCAGTATTAAAAATTGTGGGTGCACATAACCCCCATATATTCTTTGAATTCCCAGTCAGACAATGGCACTGTATACCAGTATTAAAAATTGTGGGTGCACATAACCCCCATATATTCTTTGAATTCCCAGTCAGACAATGGCACTGTATACCAGTATTAAAAATTGTGTGTGCACATAACCCCCATATATTCTTTGAATTCCCAGTGAGACAAAGGAACTGTATAGCAGTATTAAAAATTGTGGGTGCACGTAACCCCCATATATTCTTTGAATTCCCAGTCAGACAATGGCACTGTATAGCAGTATTAAAAATTGTGGGTGCACGTAACCCCCATATATTCTTTGAATTCCCAGTCAGACAATGGCACTGTATACCAGTATTAAAAATTGTGGGTGCACATAACCCCCATATATTCTTTGAATTCCCAGTCAGACAAAGGAACTGTATAGCAGTATTAAAAATTGTGGGTGCACATAACCCCCATATATTCTTTGAATTCCCAGTCAGACAATGGCACTGTATACCAGTATTAAAAATTGTGGGTGCACGTAACCCCCATATATTCTTTGAATTCCCAGTCAGACAATGGCACTATATACCAGTATTAAAAATTGTGGGTGCACATAACCCCCATATATTCTTTGAATTCCCAGTGAGACAATGGAACTGTATAGCAGTAGCAAAAATTGTGGGTGCACGTCACCCCAATATATTCTTTGAATTCCCAGTCAGACAATGGCACTGTATACCAGTAGTAAAAATTGTGGGTGCACATAACCCCCATATATTCTTTGAATTCCCAGTCAGACAAAGGAACTGTATAGCAGTATTAAAAATTGTGGGTGCACATAACCCCCATATATTCTTTGAATTCCCAGTCAGACAATGGCACTGTATACCAGTATTAAAAATTGTGGGTGCACGTAACCCCCATATATTCTTTGAATTCCCAGTCAGACAATGGCACTATATACCAGTATTAAAAATTGTGGGTGCACATAACCCCCATATATTCTTTGAATTCCCAGTCAGACAATGGCACTGTATACCAGTATTAAAAATTGTGGGTGCACATAACCCCCATATATTCTTTGAATTCCCAGTGAGACAATGGAACTGTATAGCAGTAGCAAAAATTGTGGGTGCACGTCACCCCAATATATTCTTTGAATTCCCAGTCAGACAATGGCACTGTATACCAGTATTAAAAATTGTGGGTGCACATAACCCCCATATATTCTTTGAATTCCCAGTCAGACAATGGCACTATATACCAGTAGTAAAAATTGTGGGTGCACATAACCCCAATATATTCTTTGAATTCCCAGTCAGACAATGGCACTGTATACCAGTATTAAAAATTGTGGGTGCACATAACCCCCATATATTCTTTGAATTCCCAGTGAGACAAAGGAACTGTATAGCAGTATTAAAAATTGTGGGTGCACATAACCCCCATATATTCTTTGAATTCCCAGTCAGACAATGGCACTATATACCAGTAGTAAAAATTGTGGGTGCACATAACCCCAATATATTCTTTGAATTCCCAGTCAGACAATGGCACTGTATACCAGTATTAAAAATTGTGGGTGCACATAACCCCCATATATTCTTTGAATTCCCAGTCAGACAATGGCACTGTATACCAGTATTAAAAATTGTGGGTGCACATAACCCCCATATATTCTTTGAATTCCCAGTGAGACAATGGAACTGTATAGCAGTAGCAAAAATTGTGGGTGCACGTCACCCCAATATATTCTTTGAATTCCCAGTCAGACAATGGCACTATATACCAGTAGTAAAAATTGTGGGTGCACATAACCCCAATATATTCTTTGAATTCCCAGTCAGACAATGGCACTGTATACCAGTATTAAAAATTGTGGGTGCACATAACCCCCATATATTCTTTGAATTCCCAGTCAGACAATGGCACTGTATACCAGTATTAAAAATTGTGGGTGCACATAACCCCCATATATTCTTTGAATTCCCAGTGAGACAAAGGAACTGTATAGCAGTATTAAAAATTGTGGGTGCACGTAACCCCCATATATTCTTTGAATTCCCAGTCAGACAATGGCACTGTATACCAGTATTAAAAATTGTGGGTGCACATAACCCCCATATATTCTTTGAATTCCCAGTGAGACAAAGGAACTGTATAGCAGTATTAAAAATTGTGGGTGCACGTAACCCCCATATATTCTTTGAATTCCCAGTCAGACAATGGCACTGTATAGCAGTATTAAAAATTGTGGGTGCACGTAACCCCCATATATTCTTTGAATTCCCAGTCAGACAATGGCACTATATACCAGTAGTAAAAATTGTGGGTGCACATAACCCCAATACATTCTTTGAATTCCCAGTCAGACAATGGCACTGTATACCAGTAGTAAAAATTGTGGGTGCACATAACCCCAATATATTCTTTGAATTCCCAGTCAGACAATGGCACTATATACCAGTAGTAAAAATTGTGGGTGCACATAACCCCCATATATTCTTTGAATTCCCAGTCAGACAATGGCACTGTATACCAGTATTAAAAATTGTGGGTGCACATAACCCCCATATATTCTTTGAATTCCCAGTGAGACAAAGGAACTGTATAGCAGTATTAAAAATTGTGGGTGCACATAACCCCCATATATTCTTTGAATTCCCAGTCAGACAATGGCACTGTATACCAGTATTAAAAATTGTGGGTGCACATAACCCCCATATATTCTTTGAATTCACAGTCAGACAATGGCACTGTATACCAGTATTAAAAATTGTGGGTGCACATAACCCCCATATATTCTTTGAATTCCCAGTCAGACAATGGCACTGTATACCAGTAATAAAAATTGTGGGTGCACATAACCCCCATATATTCTTTGAATTCCCAGTCAGACAATGGCACTGTATACCAGTATTAAAAATTGTGGGTGCACATAACCCCCATATATTCTTTGAATTCCCAGTCAGACAATGGCACTGTATACCAGTATTAAAAATTGTGGGTGCACATAACCCCCATATATTCTTTGAATTCCCAGTCAGACAATGGCACTGTATAGCAGTATTAAAAATTGTGGGTGCACGTAACCCCCATATATTCTTTGAATTCCCAGTCAGACAATGGCACTGTATACCAGTATTAAAAATTGTGGGTGCACATAACCCCCATATATTCTTTGAATTCCCAGTCAGACAATGGCACTGTATACCAGTATTAAAAATTGTGGGTGCACATAACCCCCATATATTCTTTGAATTCCCAGTCAGACAATGGCACTGTATACCAGTATTAAAAATTGTGGGTGCACATAACCCCCATATATTCTTTGAATTCCCAGTCAGACAATGGCACTGTATACCAGTATTAAAAATTGTAGGTGCACATAACCCCCATATATTCTTTGAATTCCCAGTCAGACAATGGCACTGTATACCAGTATTAAAAATTGTGGGTGCACATAACCCCCATATATTCTTTGAATTCCCAGTCAGACAATGGCACTATATACCAGTAGTAAAAATTGTGGGTGCACATAACCCCAATATATTCTTTGAATTCCCAGTCAGACAATGGCACTGTATACCAGTATTAAAAATTGTGGGTGCACATAACCCCCATATATTCTTTGAATTCCCAGTCAGACAATGGCACTGTATACCAGTAGTAAAAATTGTGGGTGCACATAACCCCAATATATTCTTTGAATTCCCAGTCAGACAATGGCACTGTATACCAGTATTAAAAATTGTAGGTGCACATAACCCCCATATATTCTTTGAATTCCCAGTCAGACAATGGCACTGTATACCAGTATTAAAAATTGTGGGTGCACATAACCCCCATATATTCTTTGAATTCCCAGTCAGACAATGGCACTGTATACCAGTATTAAAAATTGTGGGTGCACATAACCCCCATATATTCTTTGAATTCCCAGTCAGACAATGGCACTGTATACCAGTATTAAAAATTGTGTGTGCACATAACCCCCATATATTCTTTGAATTCCCAGTGAGACAAAGGAACTGTATAGCAGTATTAAAAATTGTGGGTGCACGTAACCCCCATATATTCTTTGAATTCCCAGTCAGACAATGGCACTGTATAGCAGTATTAAAAATTGTGGGTGCACGTAACCCCCATATATTCTTTGAATTCCCAGTCAGACAATGGCACTGTATACCAGTATTAAAAATTGTGGGTGCACATAACCCCCATATATTCTTTGAATTCCCAGTCAGACAAAGGAACTGTATAGCAGTATTAAAAATTGTGGGTGCACATAACCCCCATATATTCTTTGAATTCCCAGTCAGACAATGGCACTGTATACCAGTATTAAAAATTGTGGGTGCACGTAACCCCCATATATTCTTTGAATTCCCAGTCAGACAATGGCACTATATACCAGTATTAAAAATTGTGGGTGCACATAACCCCCATATATTCTTTGAATTCCCAGTGAGACAATGGAACTGTATAGCAGTAGCAAAAATTGTGGGTGCACGTCACCCCAATATATTCTTTGAATTCCCAGTCAGACAATGGCACTGTATACCAGTAGTAAAAATTGTGGGTGCACATAACCCCCATATATTCTTTGAATTCCCAGTCAGACAATGGCACTGTATACCAGTATTAAAAATTGTGGGTGCACATAACCCCCATATATTCTTTGAATTCCCAGTGAGACAAAGGAACTGTATAGCAGTATTAAAAATTGTGGGTGCACGTAACCCCCATATATTCTTTGAATTCCCAGTCAGACAATGGCACTGTATACCAGTATTAAAAATTGTGGGTGCACATAACCCCCATATATTCTTTGAATTCCCAGTGAGACAAAGGAACTGTATAGCAGTATTAAAAATTGTGGGTGCACGTAACCCCCATATATTCTTTGAATTCCCAGTCAGACAATGGCACTGTATAGCAGTATTAAAAATTGTGGGTGCACGTAACCCCCATATATTCTTTGAATTCCCAGTCAGACAATGGCACTATATACCAGTAGTAAAAATTGTGGGTGCACATAACCCCAATATATTCTTTGAATTCCCAGTCAGACAATGGCACTGTATACCAGTATTAAAAATTGTGGGTGCACATAACCCCCATATATTCTTTGAATTCCCAGTCAGACAATGGCACTGTATAGCAGTATTAAAAATTGTGGGTGCACATAACCCCCATATATTCTTTGAATTCCCAGTCAGACAATGGCACTATATACCAGTAGTAAAAATTGTGGGTGCACATAACCCCAATATATTCTTTGAATTCCCAGTCAGACAATGGCACTGTATACCAGTATTAAAAATTGTGGGTGCACATAACCCCCATATATTCTTTGAATTCCCAGTCAGACAATGGCACTGTATACCAGTATTAAAAATTGTGGGTGCACATAACCCCCATATATTCTTTGAATTCCCAGTGAGACAAAGGAACTGTATAGCAGTATTAAAAATTGTGGGTGCACGTAACCCCCATATATTCTTTGAATTCCCAGTCAGACAATGGCACTGTATAGCAGTATTAAAAATTGTGGGTGCACGTAACCCCCATATATTCTTTGAATTCCCAGTCAGACAATGGCACTGTATACCAGTATTAAAAATTGTGGGTGCACGTAACCCCCATATATTCTTTGAATTCCCAGTCAGACAATGGCACTGTATACCAGTATTAAAAATTGTGGGTGCACGTAACCCCCATATATTCTTTGAATTCCCAGTCAGACAATGGCACTGTATACCAGTAGTAAAAATTGTGGGTGCACATAACCCCCATATATTCTTTGAATTCCCAGTCAGACAATGGCACTGTATACCAGTATTAAAAATTGTGGGTGCACATAACCCCCATATATTCTTTGAATTCCCAGTGAGACAATGGAACTGTATAGCAGTAGCAAAAATTGTGGGTGCACGTCACCCCAATATATTCTTTGAATTCCCAGTCAGACAATGGCACTGTATACCAGTAGTAAAAATTGTGGGTGCACATAACCCCCATATATTCTTTGAATTCCCAGTGAGACAATGGCACTGTATACCAGTATTAAAAATTGTGGGTGCACATAACCCCCATATATTCTTTGAATTCCCAGTCAGACAATGGCACTGTATACCAGTATTAAAAATTGTGGGTGCACATAACCCCCATATATTCTTTGAATTCCCAGTCAGACAATGGCACTATATACCAGTAGTAAAAATTGTGGGTGCACATAACCCCAATATATTCTTTGAATTCCCAGTCAGACAATGGCACTGTATACCAGTATTAAAAATTGTGGGTGCACATAACCCCCATATATTCTTTGAATTCCCAGTCAGACAATGGCACTGTATACCAGTATTAAAAATTGTGGGTGCACATAACCCCCATATATTCTTTGAATTCCCAGTGAGACAAAGGAACTGTATAGCAGTATTAAAAATTGTGGGTGCACGTAACCCCCATATATTCTTTGAATTCCCAGTCAGACAATGGCACTGTATACCAGTATTAAAAATTGTGGGTGCACATAACCCCCATATATTCTTTGAATTCCCAGTGAGACAAAGGAACTGTATAGCAGTATTAAAAATTGTGGGTGCACGTAACCCCCATATATTCTTTGAATTCCCAGTCAGACAATGGCACTGTATAGCAGTATTAAAAATTGTGGGTGCACGTAACCCCCATATATTCTTTGAATTCCCAGTCAGACAATGGCACTATATACCAGTAGTAAAAATTGTGGGTGCACATAACCCCAATATATTCTTTGAATTCCCAGTCAGACAATGGCACTGTATACCAGTATTAAAAATTGTGGGTGCACATAACCCCCATATATTCTTTGAATTCCCAGTCAGACAATGGCACTGTATACCAGTATTAAAAATTGTGGGTGCACATAACCCCCATATATTCTTTGAATTCCCAGTGAGACAAAGGAACTGTATAGCAGTATTAAAAATTGTGGGTGCACATAACCCCCATATATTCTTTGAATTCCCAGTCAGACAATGGCACTGTATACCAGTATTAAAAATTGTGGGTGCACATAACCCCCATATATTCTTTGAATTCCCAGTCAGACAATGGCACTGTATACCAGTATTAAAAATTGTGGGTGCACATAACCCCCATATATTCTTTGAATTCCCAGTCAGACAATGGCACTGTATACCAGTATTAAAAATTGTGGGTGCACATAACCCCCATATATTCTTTGAATTCCCAGTCAGACAATGGCACTGTATAGCAGTATTAAAAATTGTGGGTGCACATAACCCCCATATATTCTTTGAATTCCCAGTCAGACAATGGCACTGTATACCAGTATTAAAAATTGTGGGTGCACATAACCCCCATATATTCTTTGAATTCCCAGTGAGACAATGGAACTGTATAGCAGTAGCAAAAATTGTGGGTGCACGTCACCCCAATATATTCTTTGAATTCCCAGTCAGACAATGGCACTGTATACCAGTAGTAAAAATTGTGGGTGCACATAACCCCCATATATTCTTTGAATTCCCAGTCAGACAATGGCACTGTATAGCAGTATTAAAAATTGTGGGTGCACATAACCCCCATATATTCTTTGAATTCCCAGTCAGACAATGGCACTGTATACCAGTATTAAAAATTGTGGGTGCACATAACCCCCATATATTCTTTGAATTCCCAGTGAGACAATGGAACTGTATAGCAGTAGCAAAAATTGTGGGTGCACGTCACCCCAATATATTCTTTGAATTCCCAGTCAGACAATGGCACTGTATACCAGTAGTAAAAATTGTGGGTGCACATAACCCCCATATATTCTTTGAATTCCCAGTCAGACAATGGCACTGTATACCAGTATTAAAAATTGTGGGTGCACATAACCCCCATATATTCTTTGAATTCCCAGTCAGACAATGGCACTGTATACCAGTATTAAAAATTGTGGGTGCACATAACCCCAATATATTCTTTGAATTCCCAGTCAGACAATGGCACTGTATACCAGTATTAAAAATTGTGGGTGCACATAACCCCCATATATTCTTTGAATTCCCAGTCAGACAATGGCACTGTATACCAGTATTAAAAATTGTGGGTGCACATAACCCCCATATATTCTTTGAATTCCCAGTGAGACAATGGCACTGTATAGCAGTAGCAAAAATTGTGGGTGCACGTCACCCCAATATATTCTTTGAATTCCCAGTCAGACAATGGCACTATATACCAGTAGCAAAAATTGTGGGTGTATATAGCCCCAATTCTATTGCTAGGGGACTTGCAGGGTATTTCTGAGGTGAAGGTGGGGGGGCACACCATTGGAACGGGGATTTGGGGTGTATATATGGGGTATACGGGAATACACTGTCAGTGTGTTCCATTCAGGATCCTGGGAAAGCTGGGTTGCGGCGTTTGAGCCCGTCAGTGCCACGTTACACTGACAAGCTTCTCCCTGGAATTGAAGTTATATGTAAGCCCAATATATTCTTTGAATTCCCAGTGAGACAATGGCACTATATGGCAGTAGCAAAAATAGTGGGTGTATATAGCCCCAATCCTATTGCTAGGGGACTTGCAGGGTATTTCTGGGGTGAAGGTGGGGGGGCACACCGTTGGAACGGGTATCGGGGGTATATATCGGGTATACGGGAATACACTGACAGTGTATTCCATTCAGGATCCTGGGAAAGCTGGGTTGCGGCGATTGAGCCCGTCAGTGCCACGTTACACTGACAAGCTTCTCCCTGGAATTTAGCTCTTATAAGAGCTGTTGTGGTTGTCTTCTCCTTCCTATCCTAGCCTGTCCCTGCCTACCCAGAATCTAACCCCTAGCTAACTGGACGGAAACCTCCGTCCTCGGTGAATTGCAAGCTCAGAATGACGCGAACCTGGGCGGCGCTGTTCTTTTAAATTAGAGGTCACATGTTTTCGGCAGCCAATGGGTTTTGCCTACTTTTTTCAACGTCACCGGTGTCGTAGTTCCTGTCCCACCTACCCTGTGCTGTTATTGGAGCAAAAAAGGCGCCAGGGAAGGTGGGAGGGGAATCGAGTAATGGCGCACTTTACCACGCGGTGTTCGATTCGATTCGAACATGCCGAACAGCCTAATATCCGATCGAACATGAGTTCGATAGAACACTGTTCGCTCATCTCTAGTTAAGACTATTAGGTGATGTTGAGGTTGCTACAATATTTTTTTGTGGACAAGGAGATTACAAGTTCATTTTAGCAGCTACTTCAAAGGATCACTGATCTCTTGGGGATGGATTGTGCTGAAGATGTAATAATATTTGGCAGGTTTTTGGGGATCTTCTATGGGATAGAGGCAAGCATAAAAAAACCTTGCAATTCTGCCCATAAGGAGAAACAGAAAGTGAAATGTTGCATTGGGTAGTACAAAAAAAATTCAGTTGAAGTCAATAAATCAAGAGAATGGATTGTCTGGGATTTCAAAAATTGTCTAAATTCAGGAAATGTAGTAAGATGCTAAAAAAAAAATAAAAAAATCAGTATTGATGTGTCCAATCACTACTCAGCTCCACCAGGTCTATATATAGGTTAATATACCGCTAGAAAGCCGACAGTGTTGGCTTTTCCATTCTGTGCCTGGGGGGCTGGAGATATTAGTGCTGTTAGTTTCAGCACCGATCTCTGCCCACTGTCAGATGGGCGTTCCTGACAGTCAAGCTGGGCTGTGAAGAAAGCCTCCCACCCCATGACTATGCTTGTCCATAGCACTGTACAGTCATGGCCAAAAGTTTTGAGAATGACACAAATCTTCTATTTTCACATGATCTGCTGCCCTCTGGTTTTTCTGTGTGTTTGTCAGATGTTTTTATCACATACAGAAATAGAATTGCAATCATATTCTGAGTAACAAAAGCTTATATTGACAGTTAGAATGAGTTAATGCAGCGTTGCAATATTTGCAGTGTTGACCCTTCTTCTTCAGGACCTCTGCAATTCTCCCTGGCATGCTCTCAATCAACTTCTGGACCAAATCCTGACTG
This sequence comes from Leptodactylus fuscus, assembly GCF_031893055.1. Classification (NCBI taxonomy): domain Eukaryota; kingdom Metazoa; phylum Chordata; class Amphibia; order Anura; family Leptodactylidae; genus Leptodactylus; species Leptodactylus fuscus. The sequence continues at coordinate 19,493,700 of NC_134273.1, read as the reverse complement.
ATAGCAGTCCATTCTTGCACAATCAATGCTTGCATTTTGTCAGAATTTGTAGGTTTTTGTTTGTCCACCCGTCTCTTGAGGATTGACCACAAGTTCTCAATGGGATAAAGATCTGGGGAGTTTCCAGGCCATGGACCCAAAATCTCTATGTTTTGTTCCCTGAGCCATTTAGTTCTCACCTTTGCTTTATGGCAAGGTGCTCCATCATGCTGGAAAAGGCATTGTTGATCGCCAAACTGCTCTTGGACGGTTGGGAGAAGTTGATCTTGGAGGACATTCTGGTACCATTCTTTATTCATGGCTGTGTTTTTAGGCAAGACTGTGAGAGAGCCGATTCCCTTGGCTGAGAAGCAACCCCACACATGAATGGTTTCAGGATGCTTTACAGTTGGCATGAGACAAGACTGGTGGTAGCGCTCACCATGTTTTCTCTGAATAAGCTGTTTTCCAGATGTCCCAAACAATCGAAAAGGGGGTTCATCAGAGAAAATGACTTTACCCCAGTACTCAGCAGTCCACTCCCTGTACCTTTTGCAGAATATCAGTCTGTCCTTGATGTTTTTTCTGGAGAGAAGTGGCTTCTTTGCTGTCCTCCTTGAGACAAGGCCTGGCTCCAAGAGTCTCCGCTTCACAGTGCGTGAAGATGCACTCACACCTGCCTGCTGCCATTCCTGAGCAAGCTCTGCACTGCTGGTAGCCCGATCCCGCAGCTGAAACACTTTTAAGAGACGGTCCTGGCACTTGCTGGTCTTTCTTGGGCGCCGTGGAGCCTTTTTGCCAACAATGGAACCTCTCTCGTAAAAGTTCTTGATGATGCGATAGATTGTTGACTGAGGTGCAATCTTTCTAGCTGCGATACTCTTCACTGTTAGGCCATTTTTGTGCAGTGCAATGATGACTGCACATGTTTCTTTAGAGATAACCATGGTTAACAGAAGAGAAACAATGATGCAAGCACCAGCCTCCTTTTAAAGTGTCCAGTGGTGTCATTCTTACTTAATCATGACAGATTGATCTCCAGCACTGTCCTCATCAACACCCACACCTGTGTTAATGGAGCAATCACTGAAACGATGTTAGCTGGTCCTTTTAAGGCAGGGCTGCAATTATATTGAAATGTGTTTTGGGGAATAAAGTTCATTTTCTAGGCAAATACTGACTTTGCAAGTAATTGCTGTTAAGCTGATCGCTCCTTATAACATTCTGGAGTATATGCAAATTGCCATTAGGAAAACTGAAGCAGTAGACTTTGTAAAAATTAATATTTGTATCATTCTCAAAACTTTTGGCCATGACTGTACTGTCAGAGGGGGCATTCCTTTTCACCCATCGGTGATGCTGAGCTGTGAGGAATGCCCCCTCCCAATATATGGCTATGGATGTGTTGGACTGTCAGGAATGCCTGTCTGACGGTGGACAGAGATCAGTGCCAAAACTAACGCCTCCAATGTCTCCAGCTCCCAGGCACAGAACTTGTCCATAGCCTTCTACAGGGGGGTGTTCCTCACAGCTAAGCATCACTGCTGGGAGGTAAGGAACGCCCCCTCTGACAGTACAGGGCTATGGACGAGTGGGTTCAGGGGGGAAGGCGTTCCACACAGCCCAGCTAGACTGTCCGTGGGCAGAGACCCATGGGCAGTGGGCAGAGATCGGTGCCAAAACTAATGGCACAGATAACTCTAGCCCCTGGGGACACAACATTTGAAAGCCGACAGTGCACTGAAGTCAGTGCTATTCACTGTTGGCTTTCTAGCGGTATATAAAACCACATGTGGCCGAGGACATGAAAGGTCCTCTTTAAGTGCACTTACATTATTCTTAGTTTGTAAAGTGGAACCCCAACCTCTAGGATTCACAAGCACAGGGTCTTTTCCGTAACGTTGGACATAAACAACTAATGCTGGTGAATTTCTTTAATTAATCCATTCATTGTACATGCAAAATATGGAACAGAAAAAGTAGAGAAAAACAAGCAAAAATAAGAAACAAAGCTGAAAATTCGAAGTTCTCAACTTTACTTTTCACAGAAATAAAACCTGATAAATACATCTGAACATCCAAAAAACTTTCTACCTCTGATTAACTTTTGTTGCCGCTGTAATTAAAATATGATTGAAGCGAAGGTTACCGGGCTAGAGGAATCCGCGAGTCGACATGTTGAGTAACTAGAAGGGCCAAGATTTAAGATATGGCCCCACTGCTGAAATTCATCATTCTTAGTACGTCTGCCAAAAGTTATGTTAAGACACCAAATGTAGCATTCATTCAGAGAAATCAACAATATTATTACAAAACAGCTGGTTTAACTACAGGATAAAGCAGCAAATTGGCCTCAGGTAAGCAGCTACTGACAAGAGAGAGAAGAAAGGAGACCTGGCAGGGGGAAACATTATGTCAGGCTCAGTGGTGGGAACAGAGCCTCAGGATATAGAGATAAATAAGAAGGAAAAATTGAAGAGTGAAAAAGAATCAACAGTTACACAATATTCTGTTAGGAAAACTCTAAGACTAAGTTTAAAATGCAATACAGCTGATAAAAATGTATTTGGTGCTTGTGGTGGGAGCCATGCTGATATACAGAACTGTGCAAACTAAATTGTCTCAGAACCCAAAGACGACGATGCCTCTTAGGTCTCCAGATTTCCCTTCAATAGTTGTATTACATTCTGCCCAAGATCCCTACTACCATGGAGTGAGGTATGTACACTGTCTACCATTAAGTATTTGGACACCTGTGGTTCGAACGACACAAGTGGCAATTACAGCCTGAACCCTCCGGGGGTATGACGGCTAGTGGTATTTTATTCCATTCGGCTTGGAGAAGACAGGTAAGTTCTTTCACCGATTTTGGACGGCTGCTGCACCATTCGGTGATTCAATTCGTCCCAGAAGTGCTCGATAGGGTTCAAGTCTGGGCTCTGGGTAGGCCAGTCCAGTCGGTTAACCTGATTGTTACTGTTGCAAGCCATGGTAGACCTCGCTACATGACAGCTGTCATTGTCATCCTGGAAGAAACATTGGTCCGACCCATAGCACCGCCATAATGTAGGAAGCACACTGTTATCTAAAATACTGTAGTGCAATAGGCATTGGCTTGAGTTTACCATGCACTGGGACGAAGGTTCCCAGTCCATACCAGGAGAAACACCCCCAGACCATAACTCCACCTCCGCCAAACTTTACTGGGTGTCCAAATACTTATTGGTAGACAGTGTACAATGCTACAATGTTTTGCAAATTTCAAAGTAGATTACAGCGAATGCCTAAATCCAAAATTTCCCAGCAGAACCCTGCCCAGTGAATCAACCACCTTTGACATTCTGCCTTCTTCCCACAATGCATCCTGTGCCATCTCTCTCCCAGGTAAATGACAGACATAAATGTACAGATGAGTCAACCAATTTGTCACAAGTCAAGTATCTTATAAATTTCTTGGGTTTTGGTGAAACCAAAAGGTTTGAGATTTGATTCTCATGAAATGGTGACTGCCATTGCAACCCACCATCTACCATCCATTTACATGTTGCTGCCACTTTCACATTACTAACCATGTCCTGGTGTCAAAAAACTTAAAATGGTTAGATACCGTCCCAGGAAACCTCAGAGGGTCAAGCATGACATTCAAGGCATTTAGGGCACTTAAACTTGAATCAACCCTAGTGGCTAGATTGACCCGATCCAAAAGAATTTTAAGAAATTTACTTCAATCCAAATTACCACATGCTGTACAAGAAAATTGATGTACCTCAAATTATAAAATCACAAAAAACAATATATAAGACTACAGGTGAATAGAAGAAACTGTAATATATTCTATTAAACATTTATTTTTCCTTCTCCACTTCTCTCCCACTCTTTATCTTCAGACTGTTTCTACATAATCTAACCCTTTACTTACCAAACACACAGAAGTCTATGGAGAGATGAGGAGAAGGAAGCTGTTATTTGCTACTGTGCAGTAGACAACAGTCACTCTCTGACAGGACATCAGGGTGTAGCAGCTGCAGTTATTTCTTTGTCTATTTTTGGAGCTTCTTCTTCTACTTCTCTCTCTATAGACTTCTATTTAAAAAGTAACTCAGCCTTATAAGTGGAGACTTAGCCTTATATATTACAATGGTTTTTTATATGCACCGGTGCTATTCATTTATGAAAAGTTGTGTTATAATTGAAGATTATTGGACCTGACCACCGTTTTCCATTCCCCCTGGTTCAGGTGTGATGGTTACAAAATAGGTGCTTTAGGTGGTGGACAGGGGTAAGCATGGGCTAGTCTCTGCCTATTGGCATAGGCTCTATTGTGCATGTCAAGAGGAGGAGCCAATGCCATACTAGGAAGTGATATCCCATGCCCAGAAGATATAGACAAGAAAACAGGTAAGTATGATGGAGTGGAGTGGGGGGGGTTGAGTTAGTTAGGAAGGGCTAGTAGTGGAAAAGGGAGGGGTGAGAGGGAGAGGAAGGGAGTGAGAGAGGGAGGTAGTGTAAGGGCCCCTTCACACTACTGATACGCTGCCTGATTCTGAACGTTAAAACATGGTCAGAATCAGTGCGTATAAAGCAGATCCCATTCATTTCAATAGGGAGCCGGCATACGAGCGCTCCCCATTGAAATGAATGGGCTGCTTTTTACTCTACAAGCACTCCCATTGAAGTGAATGGGAAGTGCTTACGAGTACAGCTCGCCATGTGAAGGGGCCCGGCGCTCGGCTCAGTCCGAGCCGTACACGTGAGCGCTTCCCTTTCACGTCAATGGGAGAGCTCGTAGAGTAAAAAGCAGACCATTCATTTCAATGGGGAGCGCTCATATGCCGACTCCCCATTGAAATGAATGGGATCTGCTTTATATGCACTGATTCTGACCGTGTTTTAACGTTCAGAATCAGGCAGTGTATCAGTAGTGTGAAGGGGCCCTAAGTCAACTCTGAGTGAGGAGCAATGTATCATGGTAGTTGTTGTTGGATAAAAGATAAATGTAACAAATGCAGAGGATTCCAGGAGCTCCCATAGAAACCCAGGAACAACTCAAAACAGTGCTAAAGGTATTTGGGTGCACTTATTAACCCATTAATAGCACTAACAGACCTTTATTGAAAAAAAACTTGCCAGGTAAACCCATTTAGGCTAAAGCCCCACGTTGCGGAAATGCAGCTTTTTTGTTTCCGATTTTGCTGCAATTTTTGTGCCAATTTCAGGGTTGGATTTGGCAGAAGGTAGAATTTTAAGAACTTCCTATATTTCCCTTTCCTTTTATAGCCGCTCTTGGCTTTGGCTCAAAAAACCGCAACAAAATCTACAACAAAAAAAGCTGCGTTTCCGCAACGTGGGACCTCAAAGTCTCTTAGATCCTTATACTTGCTTACATGGACTTGTAGACCTTCCTGCTCACTCGCTACCTACTATTCTCCATATCATAATATAGCCAATCTTTACACATCTCCTGATACGGTTTTAATTTTATGGCTGATCGTAATATAATGCTGTATTTTTGGGATGTTGCGGGTTAGGATCTACTTTCTCGCTGCAGCGTTATTCGGGAAGGTGTCTTGTACCTTCCATTACTATGGGCACATTTATGCAGTGCCAGAAGACTTTTGGATCCGTTTATACAGTGATCACATCTGACATGTCATCCAGCCCTGCTCTAAGGGGCAAGCACCGCCATTTGTTTAATTAGCTGTTTTCTTGCTACATCAGGTTACACGGAAAGACATGTCAAAGCGAGTTAAACAACGTTAGCATGAAAGTTAACAGAGTCTGTGTCCCGAACAGTAAAATCGCTGTTCTTAGACTTATTCCATTAATAAAATAATCAATCTGATTTTTCCAGCTGAGAGGCCACCACTCGCAGCCTTCTTATACTAACACGGGGAGTCCATGATTAGCAGGTCTGGGCCATTTCCTTTTGTCCTACGAACAGCGACGCAGTGTTGAGAATTTTGAAGGTTTTTCCAGTGTGCGCGAAAGGGTTAAAATGACGTATAGCGCGCCTTCTGCTGTAATAAATCTTTAAAGCCATTTTTTTTTCCGTCGACATGACTACAACCAATTTATTTTAAATGAGCATATTGAAAGCACCACTTGAAAGGCGACTACTACATACGTGGAGAGAAGACTTGTGTCAGGGTCTAATGAAGGTAAATGTACCTGCTCTGTACTAGTAACACAACCGCTAGTCCTTTTCATGTCGGAGATTGTTATAGAACAATCGCTTCTTAACGCGTAATCCATGGACGGACATGAATGTCCATCATTATAATTGACTCGTGGCCTGGGTAAAATGAAAGTTCTCTCCACCTACCGACTAAATTTGCAAGATTCAGATTCTATTCTACATAGAAAATTCTTGCAGAGTTTTGGCATCTATTTTCTATATTATTCAGTATTATCATAGCTGTATGTACATGGTGGTGCTTGTGACTTTAGATGTTCTACAACCTGGACTGGATTGAGAGTGGTCTGGACCTTCAAGGTTCCTCACCAACCACTATAGCCATGGATACACTTTGGTTTTGGTTACAAAAATGATCTATTACGGCAATTTTTTTAATTTTATGAATTGTTATGGTAGCTAAGATGCCAAATAAGGTCCATGTGGGTCTTCTTTCTCTGTCTCCCTACATGATCCTTTCAATAGATCTATTTTTTATCTCTAAGGCTAGGTTAACATCTGCGTTCCATCACTGTTTGGGGATTCCATTCCCCATTCCGCTTGAAAAATGTCTGTTCGTACTATAGGCACCTGATTGCTAAGGAAATCTATTGGTACACTGTATTTACATTGTGTGGGAACCAATGGGATGACAAGTTCCTTTTGACAGCTTCTTATAGGTCAAATGGCCAAAATCAATGTTCCCTCCATTTATTGGATATAAAAGGGAATTATTTTATTCCCCAAAACATGTTCTGTGAATTAGGGAATGATGTATGGAGTGCTAAGGTTCTTTCAAATGTAGGATCTCGAAAGATTCCGAATGAGCCGAGCGTTTACCCCGTGTGAAGGGGCCCTCAGATGGACGGGTCATCATTGAGCATAAGGAACAACCCCTCTGACACTACAAAGCGTTTAAAGAGTACAGTATGTAAAACCGCACATTGATGAGGACATGAAAGAGACTCTTTAATTCCCTTTTAGTTCTATTAAATACAGTACTGAATAGGTGCAAACAAGATGAAGAGTAAAGTGACCAAGGTGTTAGAGATTTCCAGCCTTCTCCTCTCTTCTGCTCATGGTCATCTTTTTCTGGGTCTCAGGGGGTAGACCAGAACCTTCGCGGTGGTGTGTAGAGGTTGCTGGTCCCTTCCAGAGCTATAACATGAACTTCCATGAACTTCTGATATTGTACTACTCTGCTCTCCTGTTACCGTCCCAGCCTGCTTGACCTTCCGTCTGGATTACCCTTTGTACTGCACTGACCTCCTGCATTGACAACCCGGATTGGATGACTACTCTTTGGTGCTCTGCTGTCATCTATTGACTACCACCAACCACTACCTTCTGGTTCTTCAGACCTGCATCTCTGCTCTGAAGACCTGCTGGTAAGAGTTTCTGGTTCTGCTGTGATTTGTGGTGCGCTGTGCATCCAGCTTTCCCTGACCCATACCACTCTGCCAAGCAGTAGCCTCCAAGTCCATCCCCACCATCAGAGGCTCTGATGAACATCTCTGTGGGATTGGAGTTGGTGCGATACGGGTCGTGCACCATGCTTGCCATTTGATCAGTATGTCTGGTACTGGTTCTCACTATTTGCTTTGCACTGCATCTGAGTTCCTAACACAAGACCAACTCATCTAGAGTTTCTTTCCTTGTCAACCATGTCTTCCGAATAGGTTGTAGATGTTGCGTATCACTAAACATTACCATAATTGTAACTTCAATTCCAAAAAAAAGTGGTTTTACAAGATGGGTTACTCTTCACGGCCAATGTAGTACACTACAACAACCGAAATAAATGCCTCCATCAGTTAAAGTCCGCAGCGGATGGAAGTAAATGTACATATAATGGTAGGCACATTTTATTAAACGTAGGGGCAATAAATCATTGGCTTAGTAACAACAGGTGTTGATTTTGAAGTAGCTGCGCCTGGTTTATATCTCAGTGTCAGCTCTTTTTGACCCTGAGCTTGTTACATTGGGGGTTCTTAATCAAAAACTCATGAATGCAAATGTAGGTCATAAGAATTTAAGGTGATTTATCTGCTGCATTTATGTTTTAATGTTCATAGCCGGGATGATATGTAGATGTAATATATGTCTACAAATTGCAAATCCTAACATTTCATAGACGACCGAGTCTATCAGACGTTTCAAACTGAAAGTAAATAAAGAAGTCAGAATGCGAAAAAATAACGTTTTTCTTTCAAAATGGTAGCTTTAGTTATATTTTGTTTTATTTTTTGCCCATTTTTGAAAAAACTGTATTGGTAGGTTGCCTTATAATAATTTCTGAAACTGATGGTAACATTTTATTTTACTAGAAGAGTACCTGGAACCACAAGTCTGGCAAAAAAAAAAAAAAAAAAAAAAAATATATATATATATATATATATATATATATATATATATATATATATATGAAAAATAAATAAATAAATAAATAAATAAATAAATAAATAAATTAAAATGTCCAGACAATCTGCTTCTGATATTGATCGATGTTTCTATTCATGTTTCACTATGTAGAAGGTAAAACTGTGTCTACATTGTAAATATAGGAGTCCTGGGGGCCGCTATATTGGGATCCCAAATGTCACTCCTGCACTATATGTACAGACACTACAGCAGGATATAAATGTTTCATGGCAGCTGCAACAAATAAGTGTTAATGGTCCGAAAAGTGTCCATCGAATTACACAGAAAGAATCCTTGAAAGAATGAAATACTGCTCAGAGACAATGGAGTGGCAGGAAAGTTTGATACACAGTATTATATTTGGTGTATAATGTTGCTCTTTTGCCTTATCTGGGACTTCGCGAGTACAATAAGTCTGTCTGTTCCTGACAGTACATTAAAGCTGTTGTATGTTATTACATTCCACACTCTGTAATGATAATGAATTGACTCTGCTGGCCCTTTTCCAGTCTACACGGCAAAGCTGAAAAGCGAGATGTGAGAAACATCAGAGACATCTGCCTTATAAGACAATGATGAACATTTGTTTTTCTCACCAAAGGATTCAATTCTCAAGTAATAGGGAAATTAGTAACGATCATAGGAAGGCAATGTACCTATCAGAATATTTTCGACATGAGAGAGGAGTACCCAGAAGAAACTCATGCAAACATAGGAAAAATGTAGGATATGAAGAAAAAGAAGTATGGTCCGCAACACTCCAATATTCAATAAAACTTCATATTTTAATTCATCTTCTTAAAAACGATAGACATGATACGGACAATGTGGCAGCAAGAAAACATATAGGTGCAATAAAAAACGCTAACACGTTTCGAGGTAAACTGACCTCTTAGTCATAGCTATGACTAAGAGGTCAGTTTACCTCGAAACGCGTTAGCGTTTTTTATTGCACCTATATGTTTTCTTGCTGCCACATTGTCCGTATCATGTCTATCGTTTTTAAGAAGATGAATTAAAATATGAAGTTTTATTGAATATTGGAGTGTTGCGGACCATACTTCTTTTTCTTCATATCCTGCATGGCTGTGTGTCCTCCATTGTCCAGAGGCAAGGTCCAGCACCTCAACTAAATCGCCTGTAGCGGTAAGTCACAATCCACATCTTTTTCTTTTTTGGAATAGGAAAAATGTATTCAAATCAAATATCAGAAGCAAAGCAAAGAAAATCTTACCATATATAATATACAATATAAATATGCACAGTATATACAAAGCTTGGAATACTTTTAATAACTTGTTCATGCTCTCTAGCAGAATGTTTGGAACATTTTTGGAAAAAATTTAAGTCTCCCCCAATTCCTGCACAAGGTGACAGTCCCTGTTTACTTACTGATTCCTACACCTGCTCACAGCCACTGGCATTTCCCCTTCTGCGGAAGCGGAGTCGGCTGTGATCAGCAGCGGGGATCGGTAAGTGATGCCATGGGTCTACAAACCCCTCAAACACTGCTACTGGTCAGTCTTTTCAGACCCCCAAGTATATTGATCAGAGGCCCAGGGGAGGTGAGGGAACATAAAAAACACTATTACTTACCTCTTCTGTGCTCTGGGAGGCTTCAGGCCTGTTTGGTGACGTCACAGACGTCATGCAAGCCAGGCTGGCATCCTTATAGGTCGCGACGCAAGCCTGGCTCAAGTGACATCTCGTCCACCATTGAAGATGGTGAGTGTGCCGAAGCAAGGGAGAGGTAAGTAACATTGTTTTTTTTATTTTTCTATTCTCCCCTCGTTCTCCAATCATTATACTCTGGGGTCTGAAAAGAATATAATAAGTGTTCATGAGTGGCCCACAATGGGGCATAATAGTGTATGTAGGGGCCACTATGGCACATAATAGTGTGTGCAGGGGCCACTATGGGGCATAATACTATGTGCAGGGGCCGCTGTGGCACATTATTGTGTGTGCAGGGGCCACTATGGGGCACAATAATGTGTGCAGGGGCCACTATGAGGCATAATACTATGTGCAGGGGCCACTATGGGGGATAATACTATGTGCAGGGGCCACTGTGGTGCATTATTGTGTATGCAGGGGTCACTATGAGACATAATAGCATGTACAGAAATGTGCTTTGTGCTTAGGGGGTCAAGGAGTGCTGGAGGGTCAGCACCTCATATCAAATATTCACCTTGGGGCCCAGCCATTCCATTCCACTGATCTGATGTGTGAACTACATTCATTTTGGGGTGCTATATATGTTGATGATTCCCATATTATAAGTTGATGATATGTTTGCTTTGGAATCTAGGTCATGGCCTTTCTCAAAAATTGTCGAGTATAGACTTTATCAAGATACTTTGTTGCCAATATACTAATAACTACAGCCTATGGTAGACTCAGAATTGTGTTTACGATGCTTCATGTTTAATAAGCTAGCGAGTTTTCTGCAGCTCGAAACGTTAAATGGCTTTTTGTTTGCATTTCTGCATTTAATCATTTTCCTTTTAATCTATAAATCCACTTGTATATTTCATCTATCTACCTATAAACAATAACTATAGCTTAATGTAACTTCAATTGTGCAAATACTGTTCTTTACGAGCTCCATAATTTGGCTATTACTCAATGAACCATAAACCTAAAGACAACTTTTTTTTTTTTTTTTTTTTTTTTTATGGTAGGAGATAATGGTTGAGGAGAGGATGAGGAAATTTCCAACAAGAAAAGTGATAGGATGTTTTATATTAGCTAATGGTCTTTTTACGAGTGGTCAAATATTCTACTCGCAATGTATAAACTTATCCGGGTACGTGGCCAAAAACATGAAACAATAGGTTGAAGGCTTGACGAGAACTTCAAGTGAACTTTTTTCGTCGTAAAAAGAAAAGAAATGAAGGAAAGCAATAAACACGGAGAACGTCAGTAAATCTCCAGTCACTTTATTAGTAAAGTAAGAGTTCGAATGATGAAAACAATTTCAGTTGTGTTCTAAGATGATAAGATTTATTTGCTGATATGTAAGTTATACAAGACTACGAGATGGGAAAACGCTTTAAAGATGAGACCGAGAAACTGGTGTTGGAAAAATGGAAAAATGGGAATTGTAAGATATAGGTAGATAGGGATTAAAAGAATGGAAGATGTAAAAATATCCTGTACAATTCTTAGTATATATACTGTTAGATTCCATTGTACACCAAATGGGGTTGAGCCGATCTTGAGATTTCAAGATCGATTTTAAAATCCGATTTCTGATCATTTTCCAGCCGATCTCGATCACTGATCGGAATCTGATCGTTTCCGATCCCGATCCTCAACCCTAATCATACTTTTCTATGGGAAAAGTCACTTTTAGGGTTGAGCCGATCTTGAGATAACTCTGACATCGATCCCACTGGAATAGTTCGGGATCGGAATTCCGATCTTGATCGCTCAACCCCAACACCAAACAATATATGGGTTCCACAATCTTTATACTCCAGGGTGATAATGTGTATGGCAAGGAGGATCCAGACTTAGTCTATTCTAATTTAAAAAGTCTTGGTCAAACCCAACATGGCGTGCAAGTCCAACATGGAGAAAACCCATGTCTTTGTTTACATCAATACAGTTGGCCAGTGATTGGCCATTGTACTCACATGACACATTGGCACATAAATAGAAATTATATTAATCTGAGCAACATTTCTTATGATGTACAGTAAGTGCTACAGGCTTATTATTATCTGGGAGGCAAATTTTGGCTATGGCCCTAGTTGAAAAAACAGCACTGGGGGCATCCCCAATGCTGTGAGAGAAATCTCCAGTGCTGCCTCTATGTTTTTCTGGAACATTCTCTCCCAGTGTCTTCTTCTGTCCTGGGTTTCAACCTTATAGGCATGAGCAGTCGGCTCTGTCATTGGGCCTCGGGAAGAACCGACGGCGCATGCCCATGACCACAAGAAAATGTCAGCTTACATTCTCTTGTGGCCGCTTACACAGTAAGATGGTGTAAGCAGGCATTTTCTTGTGGCCGTGGCCATGCACAGTCGACTCTGCCCGAGGCCCAATGGCAGAACTGTCTGCGCATGCCTAGAAGATTGATACCCAGGATGGAAGAAGACACAGGGAGAGGGCGTTCCAGAAGAAGATGGAGGCGTCGCTGGAGAGTTCTCTAGCAGTATTGGGTACACCCCCATTGCTGTGAGAGAACTCATTTGCATACCGAAGAAAACCCGGATTTTTACCGAACGGAGAAGACATCTAAAGGTAGGAGAAGAATAGCCTTTCTTGAGGCCATTCCAATGTGTTAGTCAGAAAAAAGGATATCCAATGATAGTATCCCTTTAAATATCTCAGTTTCTTAAGGCTTACTTTTGCTCACATACTAAACAGCGTGACACAGCCTGCTAATCTGAAAGATTTCAGTTTTTTAAGGCTGAATCCTCCAAATGGAGTGTTTGACCGAAGAAAACCCAGATTTCTACCAAACGGCGGAGAAGATATCTAAAGGTAGGAAAAGAATACCTTTTCTTAAGGCTATTCCTCCATGTTAGTCAGAAAGAAAGGGTATCCGATGATAGGATCTCTTTAAGAATAGCACAGGCGGCATCAGTGTTTTGCCATTAGAATAGCAGTTTGTACTTACAACTTAATAAAAAAAATTAATCTTGTGCTAAAAAAAACCTTAAGAAAAGATTTTTTCACTAACAGAACTGATTTTCAAGAGACATGGAACTTGAGAGAGGCTTGTCACTAGGGGAGCTCATTCCGCAGGGAAACAAATAACCAGCAGCGGGCAAGGAACAGAATGAGGCCTAAATAGCCTCAGGTCTGCCGCTGATCCCCCTGACCCCGTAAGTGCTGACCCCAGCACCAGAGGGAAACCGGAACCTCTGCAAACTGCAGCAGAGGCCTCCCGCCTACCCTGCGCCAGACCAGTAGCCATCCCGGTTCTGGACACAAATCGGGCTGGGAGCATCCGCGCAGCACAATGGAGGCCCCGGCCCATCCTGACAATACTCTGTTGCAACTATTACTGCTGTCAGTAATATGTATTACTGAACAAAATGGAGAAATTGCTTTGGATCACACAGTAATGCATTATGGGTCCTAAAAGGTTCCCTTACATTGAATAAAATAAGCCATATATTCCATTTACATTATATTTAGCATGTCCTTTCTGTATCAATGTCTAAACAAATCTTGTTTGTCCTTGCAGAATGTTTCACCAATACAAATCACAGATATATTCATATTCCGTTACCGCTGTCACAGATATCTTAAAATGTCATCTATGCTTAGCGCCACTTCAAATATCAAGAACATTATCCCAAGGAGGATTCTATAGGCTGTACCATATTACCAAAGGAGTCATCGATTTACAAGAAGCTTTGGTTTGGTTGAAATATTCAATCAGGACTTAGGAGATAACATTGTATGATTAAAGATTAATAAAATAAACACATTGTTATCTTAATCTCCATCATTCGGGGCATCATTTTAGGACGTGGTATTCATCCACGTAGTCAATGCTATAATTCTGCCATTTCAGCATAAAACCTCCATCTGATTCAGTTCTACGAGACGAGAGAGGAATCTTTCCCAAACCCCCGATGAGTATCAGTTTCTTAAAATGATCTCAGCCTGTCTACACAGGATTATATTCCCTTAATAGTAAGCTCCGGTGTATTTAGTGCCGGGTTCCTTTCCATTTGTAAATGTTTACCGTGAGGCCAACACTTGATAATTTTACTGCGGATCTACGAGAGAATAGAGATTTCAGAAGGAGAAGCCGTGACTCGCGCTAAAGTCATCCCATCATCTCGGAGACTGCTGTTGTTTCCGTAGCACGGGCTCGGGCTTTGATCATATTAGCATAAATACTATTTTCTCCTGGATCCTTAGAATTCTTTGAGAGTAGATTGTTTATATCGATAGTTTCTTAGGATTCCTCTAAAATAAACTTAGAAAGGGATTATGGGATCTTTTTTTTAAAAAAAAATATTTTTTGTTAACTTTTAGCTTTGTAATTTATTTTTTGTTACTAAATTTGCTTTAATAATTTGCTTTTGTTGAAATAGAAATGGTAAAAAGTACAAATATACAGAGTGTATGGATGAGTGAACCAGTTCAATGCAAACTTTCGAAAAATTCTGGATTTGGCTGTACTGATTACTTTGGGGGTTTGCACTCATGAATCATAACCATACTGTATGCCCACGGAATATATAAAGATATATATGTATATGTATACATATGTATAAAGATATTAAACATACTCGTATTCATTCTCACTTTCTCTCACCTCTCCTGGACACCCTCATGTTGAAAGGATATCCATTCCCGGGCCTCTTCTGGCCACAAGAAAATGGCCGCTTACTTACTGTGCTCAGTAGTCTCTGCCCGAGGCCTACAAGTTTCAAAGCCTGCGCCGGAAGAAGACACAGTAAAAGGATGATCCTGAAGAAGTTGGAGGCGGCGCTGGAGAGTTCTCTGGCAGCATTGGGGATGCCCCCAGTGCTGTTTGAGTGCTGGGGCCTGCCCCCAGTGCTGCGAGAGAACTCATTTGCATCCCGGCGAAAACCGGTATTTCTACGGAACAGCGGCACAGAGAAGACATCTAAATGTAGGAGACGAATAGCCTTTCTTAAAGCTATTCCGACGTGATTACTTCTGAATGATAGGATCCCTTTAAAATGTATTTCTGTTACTGCATCATGCCAACAGATTCCGCTACACTTTTACAGATGTCATCACTTATTGTCTCATGGTCTAAAATCCCTAACTGTATGTCTGTGGAGTTTGGGAGGAAACTGGATTACCTGGAGGAAACTAACACACAGACGTGAGGAAACATATAAATCATAGTAAGGCTGAGGCCCCACATTACAGAAATCCACTTTCCACTGAATCCACTTTTGCCTTTGGCTTACAAAATCACAGCAAAAATGGAAACAAAAAAAAGCAGCGTTTCTGCAACCTGGGGCCCCATGTTGCGGAAACACAACTTCTTTTGTTGCAGATTTTGTTGAGTTTTTTGAGCCAAAGCCAGGAGTGACCATGAAATGACTGGGAAATATATAGGAAGCTTCTACCTTCTGCTCAATCTACTCCTGGCTTTGGCTCAAAAGACTGCAACAAAATCTGCAACAAAAAAAATCAGTGTTTCCAACAACTGGTCTCAGTGGTAGTCCCCTTCCATCCTTACATTACCACCAATGGCCATTGATTGGTTGTCAGTGGTCGCCATCTCACATCCATAATGGGACCTCATGGAGCAACCCCGTTTTTGAGACTGGTTTAACAGTTGGTACAGTCAGCACAAATGTAAACCTCAAGTATATGTTCTTTTGTAATTTGTTGGTATATACCCCATTCGTTATGTCTCCCCTGTTGACATAGAATGGTCAACTTTAGTCAACAGTAGACCACAAATGTCAACTTTTTTCATCCATCCTCTTTCACACCTTAGATACAGTATGGCAACTTGCCCTTTGTTGAAACACTGTTGCATCTAATCTAATCACACGTTCCCTAACCTCTAAGAGAATGTATATATTTATGCAAGTTTCCATTCTAATGAAGCTTTTATAAAATCAGCGTTAGACTAATGATAATACTCTTCCAGGTATATTTTAGGAAATGCCCCCCACTCATTAGCATTTTGCATCTTTTAACCTGTCGTGGTTAGAATTAGAACCTTGTCTGAAAATGAAACATTCAGCCATTATACGCTAATTTAAGAAAATGGCATATCTTCTGCAAAATACAAAATGGCTAATTAACAGCGGAAAATAATATTTTTTCAATATGTGTTCACTTAAATCAGTAAAGCAGAACTTGTTCATCGTCGTTGGCAGCCGAGTTAATCTAATATTAATTAACAATGTTTTACTCTAAAATATTATTAACATAAGATTTTGTTCTTCTTGGTTTTTAAAGCTAATTTAAAAAATACAAAAAAAAAAAAAAAAAAGAAACAATATTAGCATTAAAAATGAGCAAATCAATCCCCTTGACCTGCCAATTTTCATAAAATCTGATTATTTTACAGCATTTGCATGTCAGATTGATTATTGGTTCTACAATCTTCTGATTCACCAATGCACATAGTGTGCCAACCCATAAGACCATTCAACTGTTAAAGGGATTGTCCAGGATAAACTAAGAATTAACTCCTAAACTAAACTCCTTTGCCTCGCCTAACTTCTAATTTACTTTAATTTTAAAAAAATCCATAAATTGCCCAAATTCCTGGAGTGGTCAAATGATAATCCGAAACAGAACATCACCATTACTCTTCCCCCTCCCATCTCCATCAATACTTACCAAGCCTTCCTGCTAGTGGTTGGCGGAATAGGTTGGCTAGGAAGACGGGGGAGGGTGGGAGGGGCTAGTAATGGGTGGGATCGCTAGGCTAGAGAGACAGGAGAGAGTGGGAGGTGCAAGTAGTGGATGGTATCGCTAGGCTAGGGAGACAATGAGGGTGGGAGGTTAGAGTGGTGGGCAGTTTCGCTAGGCTAGGGAGACAGGGAGGGTGGGAGGTGCAAGTAGTGGGTGGTATCGCTAGGCCAGGGAGACAGGGAGGGTGAGTATTATGCAGTGAGAGAGGAGGAAAGGGGTTGAGTGAGTGGGAACTAGTGTAGCAGCTACACAGGAAGCTGCACAGCAGGAAGCTAACACCAAGTAAACAAAGGCAGAGGATTCCAGCAGCAACCAGAGACACACAGAAATCACTCCAAACACTGTTAAAGGTATATGAGTGTACTTATTAACCCATCACTAGCACTAACAGACTTTTCAAAAAAAAAAAAGATTTTCTGTCCATCAAACCCCTTTAATTATGTTGATTCACAAAATGAAATTCGACTTCCGAACCTTATTAAATACTGCAGCATAACCCAGATTTTCCATGCACTGACTGTCAATGCCGTACAGCTTGTATCAAATAAGATAAATCTGAATTTACATGAGTCTGTATGAGCCACTGCATACAAGAGCCGAGAGTGTTTGGAATGCAGGTAATAAGGTTTCGCAGTAAGAGGGTGACGCACTGTGGTGGAAGTAACCTGATCCTCCTGCTGGGGAGAGATTTCTGTCTATTTCAGGAAACTGCCGTCCATTATTTGGAAGTTTGATTTAATTTCAATGTCAACAATGATTTAAAGATTACTTGTTTCGAAACAAAACTGCGAGGCGTAATGGCCGGCTACCGCTGGAAAGGACATGATTTTCTTTAAATAATATGTAACAAAAATAAGAGACAAAGAGGAACTAAAAGCTTTTTTGTTTCTGTTATGACAATGGCAGTCGAAATGTGAGAAAAGTAAAGGCCGTACGGTGTATAATTTGTATGAAACGTACAGGGGATATAGCACACACTGCCGAGAAATGTATACATGGAACAAGTGACTTTAAGACTATAAATAGTCCATAGCTCTGCTATAAATATGACATAAGTGACAAGTATTTTATGTTCAATACTCACATAAAGCGCAATGTGATTATGTCACCACTAGAGGCACAAAATAACTTTAGAAATGAGTGTCTTACCTCTGTATAAACAGGCACGTGGCCAATTCACCTAGGAGTTCTGGCACGTAATAAACCCACAGAAAAGTTTTTATAATGATCATAGAACTACTCAAAGACTCCCAATATCATTTTGACTGGCATCACATAGCACACTGGCACCCATTTGCAATATGATTTTTGGTTCAATCCCATATACTGTATGTAACACATTTCTTAACCGACCATGTACAACCCAGTGCACCAACCTTTGAAAACATAAAATTCTAACTTCTCTGATCTGTTGAAATAGTTTCAACTTTTTACACATATATTAATTTTCCTTCACATTCATGCTCCTTATTTTGAGGTTCTTAGAAGGAGATTTCCACACAAGTCCTTCATTGTCTTGGTTTATGATGTTTAATTTTCTTATTCCAGTGATTCAAGCTCTTAAAAGTGGTAGAAAAAGAACATTTCTTAGGTGCGTTCAACATACTTCTGTAATAGATTCCAAACCTAAAGATGTGTCCTTCCTTTGTTTTCTTCTAGTTTATAGATGTGTATCATGAAATGACTAGCTTTTCAAGACAACATTGTTAGGCAAAATTGTATTGCGAAGTGACATCATATTTGTGTCTATGTCTGGTTACAGGTTGTTTGCAACAATGTTGCAATATTGTATTGATTTGATTTCAGGAAAAATTGAAGTCTTTTAAGGGATCCCATCTCAAGGATTATTTTCAGATTTGTAGCTGAGGCTAATGTAAATGTTTTACCCAATATATTTCTCTACTAGAGATGAGCAAGTAGTATTCGATCGAATACCTCCCCTGCAGGTATTGGTGTAAAAAAAAATGCCAAGGAAGGTGGGAGGGGAATCAAATTTTTACTGCGTTTACCAGAACAAGAACACCAATAACTATGCAGGGGAGGTATTCTATCGAATACTATTGGCTCATTTCTATTATCTATCTATCTATCTATCTATCTATCTATCTATCTATCTATCTATCTATCTGTCTGTCTGTCTGTCTGTCTGTCTGTCTGTCTGTCTGTCTATCCATCCATCCATTTGTCTTGCCCTGTTTTCCAGATACAGCTACATTTCACAACAGCTGGTTGCCTAGAGCGAGTAGTATTCGATCGAATACTTCCTCTGCATAGTTATTGGTGTACTCGGTCGAATACCACATGGTAAACGCAGTAAAAATTCTATGGGACTTTCACTATTGAACCATGATAAAGGATAGATAATATTCTATAGCAGTGTATCTCTTATCTATGTGTAGATAGAGAAAGGAGGAGCTCAGTACAAGTATGATCTGAGAATCAGGAAGTGGAGGAGAGAGGAGACAAGAGAGCAGCTGAAATCCTGAGATAAGAAAACATTTTTAAAGCTCTAGAAGAGTATTATAATAATCAGAGGCCCAATGAAGGTACAACAACATAATAAACAGCCCATACTCACTTTTATACAAGTTACGAGGGCTCTGCCACTGCATCTGGTCTTCTCTCTCATTTTTGTGAAAATGTCATTATGTTGACACACGTCACATGATGCGTCCTGATCGAAGGTCTTTGCATTGCTCCAGGACCACTGATATCCTTCAGCAGGAATAGAAGATGAAGGAAAAGAAGACAGGAGGCAATGATAGAGCCCTGGAAAAGTAACAAAATGTGAAAATAATCTGCTCCTCCATAAGACCTCTGGTTATTATACTCTATTATACCCTATTTCTACTACAAAAATAGTGGAGGAGGAGGAGAGATTGTTGCTGCATTATGTTTCTAGGAGTCTAGGACTCCTAGGAAAGACACTAAGAGTCCTGCTTACTCCGCCCACATACAAGTGATTGACAACTTTTCCTGTATAAGTGTTGGTACCCTGAAGACCATAAATCATCCTGTCTGGGTTTGGTAAACAGGACTCTCTCTCTCCTAGGGGTCCTGTAGTGATATATCATAGACTTCAGATTCTCCATCTTCCATCTCTCGTATTCTGATCTCTAATAAAATTTGGCCAGTCTGGTCTTTAAGTCATTGCTTCTACTATACGTAGACTGAATCGGAGCTCTTAGCCCCTCTATGTGGATTAATAACTTGCATTCTACCTTTGTGTCTGACTAAGGGGACATGGGCTCTTGTTTGGTCCTCAAATAATCAGCCCCAGTCTTACACTGATCTCCCTACAGGAAATATGAACAATTTCATAGAAATTGTAACTTCTAAAAATAATTTTTTCGAAATGTCTAATGTTGAGTTTTTCTATTAAAATCACATAGTTTTAGCTCCATAGGATCAGGTAATTGGTACTGAGTACCCACTGCTGTATAATAAAAAATATGCTTTTATGGTCATGTAATAAGATATTTATAATGTTGATATATTTTGATCATGAACGTTAAACTGATATTCTACAAGTTGTTGGAATAAATGAAGGTCTTGGTTTCGGCTGGTGATTTGGAATGTTTGCCTTTCTCCACAATATCTTCTTACAAAGTGCTGGAAAAATATGGGGAAGTTATGACTCGATGTGGAATCTAAAACTATAACATTCACTTCAGTAATGAGTCGTCTGAGGCAGGAGCTCTCAAGTCTTGATCCTTTTAATGGTAAATTTAGCGGCATGCCAACTATTCTCATGGCTCCAGAGAGATTCTCCATTTCACCTTTAATGATGGCCCGCCATACTGTTCCTACCAGATGGACTGCATTTATAAATTCCTAATGTATATACCCTCCATGAGGTTTCTCTTTGTAAAATATCCTTCTTGTCCAAGTCATGGAATCATACAATGTTTAGCTATGATAAGTACATGTACCTATGTACATTACTGTACTAGGTACAGTATATGGTGATGACATTGCTCCACTCTTGGGACACCTTGTGGCACTAGTAAACTGGAGACATGGACACAATTATAAATGGTGGATTGTTCTACTGGTCAACATTAAAGAGGTTATCCCACCACCAGAACTATTGTCCATAAGCCTTATTAGGGTTGAGCCGATCTTGAGATTTCAGGATCATTTTTAAAATCAAATTTTCAATCATTTTCCAGCCGATTCCAATCTCTCAACCCTAGTTACTTTATGTTTATGGAATAGGGTTGAGTCGATCTTGAGATTTCAGGATCATTTTTAAAATCATTTTCCAGCCAATCGCGATCGTGAAATTTGCTCGATCGCTGATCGGGATCCGATCTTTCCCAATCCCGATCGCTCAACCCTACTTATTAGATTCTTGAGAATTTTTACTGGGGCCCCACTTGACCTCACCCTCTATATTTCAGGAAGCTGCTCTGAAAAAATGGTTCCTGCGAACTTTCCGCAACATATCCTTTCCTGGCAAGGATAGTGTATGTCTAGATGGGTTAGCATTGTTTCTGGAAGGGGTTGTTTTTGAGATACACTGTGTTGAAGACATTTATACTTGATACAAATTATGAGATCCCTTCTCTGATGTAAAAAATATTGGTTCTTTATGACTAGCTTGTAGATCACACAGTTGCTCAGTGGTTAGCACTGTTGCCTATCAGTGTTGGGGTCCCGGGTTTCAAATCAGGCAACGGCGCAATGGAGTTTCCACCAGAGTTCCTCCCACATGCCAATAATATATGGATAGTTAAATTGGCTTCTTGCACCAACAACTGACCCTGTGGGTATTGAGGATGAGGTCTGGTATGGCAGCCATTATCTCCCCAAAGTTCCCTCTTGCACCTTGGCAATTTTCTTGTGCAGGGTGAAATGGTGAAGACTTACCCAATTACCGGTGTCGGCCCATTAATTTGAGCTGACTCCAGAGGGGGAAGCCGCGACCGCGACAGTCGTGGCAGGCGGGTTTTGTCCCGAGAGTGACGCGGCTCCCCACGTCACTCTCGGTGCCAAACTTCACCCCACCATCCCCTGTGTGAACTAGCCCTAAAACAGAACTGGCATGGGAGTCTTGTGAATATTTTGAAACAAATCTCAAAAAGTTCACCCATCCCTAATAACCGGCCCCCTTTAAGGTACAGCCTACATAATGTCAGGAAATTTGCCCCCGCAGATCATGGATTGGTCTTCCCATTAACATTTATCTGGAAGTCATTGCAATAATAAAATTATAACACAGAATTTCTCCAAACAAGCACCTATGGAAACACGGCACAACGGTGATAATTAAAAATCACTTCCCTGCAAGACAGAAATAATCTCCTTTTACAATGCCAACGTTGGGAAATAAAAGCCCGCCACCTAAAACGCTGGAGAACTGCAAATAAAAAAAAGTAATTCCGACCGTAAAGTCGAAAAGGAAAAAAAAAAAACTAAAAAGAAAAATCTCTCATTTTACGTTGTTACTAAGTAACGAACTGTCTTAAAATAATATATATTAAGCCTCTCTTCTGCAAACTGTGTATTTGTAGCATTTATGAAAAAGACACTAACCTACTGAAAGATGAGTTGTACCCTTGAGCAAATTACCAGCACATTTATTTCAGCCGCGTGAGTTTCAAACTCATTTTCTGGTAATATCAAAAGTGTTCGTAGAATTAATTTCCTGTCAGTTCAGCAGTAGTCAATTGAATATTTTATGATTTTGCATTAGCCTTATTTGTCTAGAATTGTGACATGATCGAGTCATTCTTTGAGGGATACACATTAATAATTAATCCGTGTCCAACGTGAAGTGCTAAGGATGACAGTGTAATTGCACATTTTTAGAAAGTCAGAAATGAGAATGCCCTACTACCATTTAAATGTCATTTTTTTAAAAAAAAAAAAACCTCGGCATTAAAAAACAGAAAATAAGAAATTCTGATATTGTTCTATTGCCTATAAAATACAATGAATGCAAATTGCTTCTCACATTTTGTTCCGGCAAAGCTGAATAAACTGTCAGCTTGAGACATTTCCATGATTTGGATGTTTTATCTGTCCTTTACTTGGTCGATACTGTATATATTCTATTTGCACTGACTAAACTAAAGGGAACTGCAGATTTTTTCCTACTAGCCCTGAGGATCTTGTGCATTCAGCCATTGCTATCACAAGGTAAGAAAAAAAATTAATTTTAGGTGTCCGAGGTTGAGGAAAGGAGTGAAGCAGGTCTAATCTCATGCGTGGACCTCTGGTTATCTCTAGAGATGAGCGAGTAGTACTCGATTGAGTAGGTATTCGATCGAATACTACAGTATTCAAAATACTCGTACTCGATTGAGTACCACTCGCTGTTCAAATGTAAAAGTTCGATGCAGAACCAGCATTGATTGGCCGAATGCTATACAGTCGGCCAATCAACGCTGCTTCTTCTCCAACCTTTAGAAGTCTTCTCCGGGCAGCTTCCCCGCTCCGTCTTCCAGCTCTTCATTCACTCTGCCAGGCATCGGGCCTGGGCAGAGCCAACTGCTCATGTCCGCTTGTAGTGCAGGCATGCGCAGTTGGCTCTGCCCAGACCCGATGCCTGGCAGAGTGAATGAAGAGCCGGAAGATGCCATGGGGACATTGCAAGGAGAAGACTGCTCAGAGGATCCAGCCCAACCCTCACTCGTGGACTTGGTAAGTATCATTTGATCGAATATTGAGGGGCTACTCGAAACACTGTTCGCTCATCTCTAGTTACCTCCTCTCCCCTTCGAGGACTGCATTCAGCTCGATAACCAAAAGAGACAATGACGCAAACACAAAGGTGAGCACACACTAAATTCCCTTTCTGTTATATGATGTATTGCTGTGAGTTACCAGTCTATCTAAATTCTCAATACATAAATATCTGGTAATATATATCTAGATATATCATAGTTTGAAATTGGAAGAGAACAACCCATCTGTGTCATGGTACCCAACTGATGGTTTCCTTCATAACTGGTGTTCAAAAGAAGCTAATTTAGAAAAGGCTAAGGCTACAATATCTCTTATATGGATGCAAAATTGTTCCTTGGGGAAGGAGCAGGATGGGCGTGCAAATAAAACCAAGGAGAGAATCTCCAACGCCATACTCCCACCCATTATTTATGTGTTATGCTTACTTATCTAGCACCATCATATTCCACAGCACTTTACAAATATTGTCAGTCATTGTCCCATATAGGGCTCACAATCTACATTCCCTATCAGTATGTCTTTGGTGTGTAGGAGGAAACCGGACACAAACATGGAGAGAACATACAAACTCCTTGCAGATGTTGCCCTTGGCAGGATTTGAACCTAGGACTCCAGCACTGCAAAGCTGCAGTGCTAACCACTGAGCCACCATGCCGCCCTATCCAGGCCATAACTAGAACTGGGTGAACCTTGTGAGATTCATTTTGCAAATATTTGCGAAGTTTGTTTGCCTATTTTGTTTTGGGTCAAAATGGATTTGCCCAAACCAGACGTACTAGTAATATACTGTGAGGGCTTCAGATCCAAGATCATAATAAAAGGAGGCCCAAGGGAGGTATAGAAAAACTTCACCTCCCTTGGCATCCTTCCCTTCAGATCCTTTATGGTCTCCTGTGTGATGTCACAGATTCCAGGAGCTTGCTGATGTCATGGTGCTTTATATTTTTGGAAATTTCTGGACGAATCTTTCTTGATGCCTGATATTATCAAAAAGTATACTCAGGTTCACATCTGCGTTCGGGGTATTCCATTCACCTATCGGCATGACAGATGAAGAAAGAAAAGGGGCAAAACGGTGGCTCAGTGGTTAGCATTGCAGCACTGGAGTCCTGGATTCGAATCCTGCCCGGAACAACATCTGCAAGGAGTTTGTATGTTCTCCCCTTGTTTGTGTGGATTTCCTCCCATTCTACAAATACATACTGATAGGAAAAAAAATGTACATTGTGATCCCTATATGGGGCTCACAATCTACAAAAAAAAAAAAAAAAAAAAAAAAACAGATGAAGAGAGAAAAGTTCTACAAACAGAACTTTTCTCTCCGCATTTTTTGTGCGGAAACCACATGGACCCCATTATAGTCTCTGAGGTCCACTGGTTTCCTTAGGTAATTGCTTTTTTATGCGGATAGGTTTCCATTCGTTGGTCCCCAAGCGTATCCCCTGAACGGAAACCCGAATGTGGATGTGAACTGGATCTAAGATTGTGCCACAATAGTCAATGGTATAATCAGATCAATATTCGATATCAGCTTCATGATAGAGATTTCACCTTTCATTGTAATCTTCTCATGATAATGAGATAACTCTTGGCCCTGCCCCCGAGGAACTATATATGGCAACAACTTAAAAGTAACAAAAAGTGGCAACACATTGTAATATTTCAGAATTATTTTAATACAAATAGTAAAATACCTATCAAATAGCACCGTGATTATATATAAAACATAATATCCTTATTATCCATGGATACATTATTTACTTTACATGGTTGTTTTATATTTTGTCAAGAATTGTACTAGCAGATGTAGAAAAACCCGCAACCTTTCTGTTTCAGTGTTTTGTTTTCAATCTAGCATTGTTAGTTACATTTTTTTTCACACAATTCAATTAATAACCCCAACAATAATCCTGAACTTAAACCAGCATTTCAGCTATTGTTATATCAATATCAAAACATTAAACTATTTTCATAAATTACTGATGGAAAAAGTCAAAACAACACAGTAAGAAAGTGAAATGCAATTAAAACACTTGGCAAAAACAGAAAAAAAAAACATTCAAAAATTACAATAACACCGAGGAAATAATTATTACTTCCCAAAACAGACTTTGTTGTAGCAACGCAATCATTTCAAGGCTTGAGAAAAGATTTATCTTTTTTTACAGATATTTTTTAACAACATTGAAATTCTCATAGTTATTGTTAAGGCAGATGCTTCAATAATGCTCCAGCCAGGGCTGGAGAGTGGCCTTTAGTCGCAGTCAGGAGGTCACTTGTGACAGTACTTCCTATAGGGAATCATTGAGATTGTGTCACTGTTGTGTAATGAACTTACTGCAACTTGGTCCTTGAGATGAAGATCGCATACCATATTTTCACCCTGACCAAAACCTGTCATATAACTCAAGCTTAAATGAAGTGTAATATCAGTTTTATTAACACTTTGCTTTAATACATAGTGTTATTTTTTCATTTTCATGTTCCCATTGGCCTCTAAGCCACACACAATATGCTGACATATCCTGTTTTCAGTGGTTAACTTTTCAGCTTTGCTATGTAGACTGGGACAGTGTTAGCAGAGTCATCTCATTATAATAGATCGAGGAGGAGGTAGTGATAGAAAATTTGCTACTGGGGTATTAGATAAAATTAATGTTCCATTCATGATTTTTATGTCTGAGTAATTTGACCCATTTTAAGTTGGATGACACATGGATGACACCCATAGGGCACATGGACCAAACACAGATGTACAACATCCATTTTTTTTATATCTTGCAAAATGGATCGTATGTGTGAAATCAGCCTAATGCCTTAGTCACATCCCCGCAATTTATACATAGACATACCATTCACAATAACCAACAACTTATATATTTGTGCAGCATGGTGGCTCAGTGGTTACCACAATTTTCATATAACACTGGGGCCTTGGGATTGAATTTGTTCAAGGACAACATCTGTATGGAGTTTACGTGTTCTCCCAGGGTTTGGATGGGTTTCTTCCATGCTAAAAATATGCTGCTAGCTAGAGATTGAGAATTTGCTTGTCTCTACTGATAGTTAAATTGTCTTACCATAAAACAATGGACCTTTGTGGGTGTTGGGGATGAGCGCCTATATGGCAGCCACTAACTCCCCTGCTCCACAATACTCTTTATGCTTTGAGAGCTTGTGGGTAGAGCATGTTGCAAATATTTGTCATATGTTTCAAGGTAATTACTCAGATATCTGTTTTCATCTTATGTGGACATTGAAAAGTACGGGACATGTTTAAAAAAACAAAGTTCATCTGGACTACAAAAATGGGTCAAGCGCGGACAGCACAAGACCCATGAGGACTAGGAAAAAAGGAGCTTCACACAAAGATGCGTGCCAACAAATCAGGTGTGTTTTATTAGTAGAGCAAACGTTTTCGGTCTAGGCTTGACCTTCCTCAGGCTCTGCTCAATATAGTTCTCAGTCACAGGTGTTGGTCAGGTAAATAAAGTAGGAGGTAAATGACCTCTGTTGCTGCTGTTCCGAGGCCCGCTCACTCAGTGGAGGAGTAATGTTGCGCATAAAACAAACGGCAGACGTCTGCCACAGGGTGCGCTCCCCTGTGGCAGACGTCTGCCGTTTGTTTTATGCGCAACATTACTCCTCCACTGAGTGAGCGGGCCTCGGAACAGCAGCAACAGAGGTCATTTACCTCCTACTTTATTTACCTGACCAACACCTGTGACTGAGAACTATATTGAGCAGAGCCTGAGGAAGGTCAAGCCTAGACCGAAAACGTTTGCTCTACTAATAAAACACACCTGATTTGTTGGCACGCATCTTTGTGTGAAGCTCCTTTTTTCCTAATTGATACGGGGTGGGACCCTAGCTTCAGCACCTGGACGAAGTCTGTATCCCTATTCTAATTGAAGACCCATGAGGACTGTAACACTATCCTCATACTCTAGGCCAGTGATGGCGAACCTTTTAGAGACTGAGTGCCCAAACTGCAACCCAAAGCCGACTAATTTATCACAAAGTGCCAACATGGCAATTTAACCTTAATAATGCGCAGATCCACAATTGCACACAGTTACAGACCTGCAAAATATGGTCATACGAATGGGGCTTTATAGAGCTTTCTGCTCTACTGTGACCCCCACACAGTGCAATCTACTTCACAGTGACCCCCATACAGTACAATTTGCTTCACGGTGGCCCCCACACAGTATAATCTGTTCCATCGATGGTGCCCAAAGAGTAGGCTCTGAGTGCCATAGGTTCACCATCACAACTCTAGGCAGTAACAGTAGGGCATGATGGGAATTGTTGTATTCCCTTGTTGTAGGGTCAGAGGTTGAGGGCCATTACTCTCCGAAATAATAATAACCTTTCTACTTTTCTCACAACTCCATTATTTCATGCTCCTTTACTTCTGCCAATTCCTTTCCCTTCTCTCTTACATTTTGCTCGGCTTTCTTTGAAAGGGGCATAGATGAATTTTGACAGACTAATCTTTCCTATAATAGCATTAGACACGCCAAATTAATTTCCACACAAGTCAGACCCCAAGTGATCAACAATGCAATACATCACCTTTGACCTGCTCTTAATTAACTGTGTGTACAGTTCTATATCAAAAATCGCTGGCAATGCCTCCGCCCGAGCAATTCTCCCTAAATCATACTGATTGTGTATCTCTGGAAGAATGCATTAAAACGCACATTTCCATCCTTCTCAAGACTAATTTATAAATCTTATCAGTAGTTCAGTACACTTGACTGCTGAACACCAGAATACTTTCGGTAGCATGCTAACATTATTTCCTTTCACATTCAAATGACTATTCAAAAAAACCATACAAAATCAGATGCTCTTTTAAGGTTCTTTTTTTGTCAGCCGTCTTCATTTCAATGTAAGGAGCGCAGATACAAAGTGCACTTTTAATGTGTCTTCTTTTTTTTCTACTTGAACACAGTTCTTGCATCTGTCTAAGCAGAATAAAGGTAGAACTCCTACTCAATGTCTTTAGTTTCAAAAATTTTACAAATTTTACATTTTTGCTTTCAGAAGAACCTAGAATGGTATTTTTGTTTGATTGTCTAAAATAATTCCATCTTAGAGTTTGGGGAAAACAGAGGTGATTTATTGGAAATGTATCATCCCTTATGGTAAAGGGGTGCTCAGTAGGGCATTACTGTCTTAAATGGCTATGTCACCCAAAGTAGTTTGCTAAAGCAAAAATCCAGCAAGAAGACAAAAAGACCTCCGCAGATATCCCCCTGGTGTGAACCTTAGTTAGGAACCTCACTTCTACGGAGCCTATTACAATTACATGGATTGACTTGGGCATGGGGAGGAGGGTATGTGCTGGTGAAAGCACTGCATTGAATTATTTGTACTATTTACATCCATAAATTCCTGCAAAGATTAAAGGGGTGTTTTTTACATCAAGTTCAGTGGTCACATGTAGAGATGGGTGAACTTCTCAAGATTCGATTTGGGTTCGGAGCCTCGGGTTTCTGGTTCTATACAACATAGTGTATAACACTGTCAGGGCTCCTAGGATCCTATTTATAAAACATAGTGTTGAACACTGTCAGGGCTCCTAGGAACCTATCTATAAAATATAGTGTATAACACTGTAAGGGCTCCTAGGAACCTATCTATAAACATAGTGTAGAATACTGTCAGAGCTCCCAGGAACCTATCTATAAAACATAGTGTATAACACTGTCAGGGCTCCTAGGATCCTATCTATAAAACATAGTGTAGAATACTGTCAGAGCTCCCAGGAACCCATCTATAAAACATAGTGTAGAACACTGTCAGGGCTCTTAGGAACCTATCTATAAAACATAGTGTATAATACTGTCAGGACTCCTAGGAACCTATCTATACAACATAGTGCATAACACTGTCAGGGCTCCTATGATCCTATTTATAAAACATAGTGTAGAACACTGTCAGGGCTCCTAGGAACCTATCTATAAAATATAGTGTATAACACTGTAAGGGCTCCTAGGAACCTATCTATAAACATAGTGTAGAATACTGTCAGAGCTCCCAGGAACCTATCTATAAAACATAGTGTATAATACTGTCAGGACTCCTAGGAACCTATCTATAAAACATAGTGTAGAACACTGTCATGGCTCCTAGGAACCTATCTATAAAATATAGTGTATAACACTGTAAGGGCTCCTAGGAACCTATCTATAAACATAGTGTAGAATACTGTCAGAGCTCCCAGGAACCTATCTATAAAACATAGTGTATAATACTGTCAGGACTCCTAGGAACCTATCTATAAAACATAGTGTAGAACACTGTCAGGGCTCCTAGGAACCTATCTATAAAAGATAGTGTAGAACACTGTCAGGGCTCCTAGGAACCTATCTATAATACATAGTGTAGAAAACTGTCAGGGCTCCTAAGAACCTATCTATAAAACATAGTGTAGAACACTGTCAGGGCTCCTAGGAACATATCTATAAAACATAGTGTAGAACACTGTCAGGACTCCTAGGAACCTATCTATAAAACATAGTGTAGAACACTGTCAGGGCTCCTAGGAACCTATCTATAAAACATAGTGTAGAACACTGTCAGGGCTCCTAGGAACCTATCTATAAAACATAGTGTAGAACACTGTCAGGGCTCCTAGGAACCTATCTATAATACATAGTGTAGAAAACTGTCAGGGCTCCTAGGAACCTATCTATAAAACATAGTGTAGAACACTGTCATGGCTCCTAGGGACCTATCTATAATACATAGTTTAGAACACTGTCAGGGCTCAATTGATAATTTTTTTAAAGGATAGGTCATGAATTATTACGCCTGGAAGACCTCTTTAACATAAGAATGTTTTGTACTCTATGAACACCCGTTACCTACATTTACTGATTTTTTTATATAGACTTTAAGGGTATATACGTATATAGTTTATATACTGTCTATATTTACCTCTCCCCAATCCTCACAATGCCTTACTTGTTCTTCAACTGTCATCCCCCCTCCCACACACCTTCCTCCTCTTAGGAGAAAATACTCTAGAGATCTGACCTTCAAACAAAGTAAATTGAGATGAACCAACTAATTGCTAATTGTTATTGTAGTTCCTAACCTGATCTATAGCTCTGAAAGTCAAACAGAAGCCTCCAGAGTGTAACCTGATTCTAGAGTCAGTCTTTGAGGTTGTTGAAACATATATTCAGTAACAGCTGAAAACCTTCACAGTTGTTACAATAATTAGCACTATTACGTTTGATATACTCTTTACCGACTTGAAAGTAAGTAAATGGGTGTTTAACAATTATTTAAAGTGGAGAGAAAGATTTGTTTCAGCATGCATTAAAGATGACACCACTTTGGATGTCTAAACTTCATGAAGTTCTGGGGGTGGTTTGGGGAATAAAACAGAACCCACATAGCGATTACACTTATATTATTCTGTATGGAATTGTTTATTATTTTTTAATGATGTTGCTCCAACATATCGGCAATACACAGGATTTGCTCCAAGCCAGTTGTAATTGCACTTGAGAAAGGGCCCAGTCCGAAACGCGTCGTGATTTGTACTCAATAAAGGTGTTGAAGGTTTCTTGCGAACTATTTGGCTTGTGCACACTCTACCCTATTCCTCCACACCCGAATGGTCCAGAGTCTTGAGGGACTTCTTGCATTGCAACAGGAGTGGTTAATGACTTTTAGGTCCAGGGCGTGAGACAGCATAGGAATAAGAACAAGGTGCCGCCATACCTCCCTTAGGTCATCTAGAGAAGAAAGTTTAAGAAAATTGAAGAGCCTTTTAGTGAAAGGAGGAGGCCTCTAGAAGAGAATTTCTAATATTCATTTCAGAGATGTCTATGATGTATCTGTTTACGTGTGATCAAGTAGTTTTGATGTGAATTTCAGCCTGCTGAGAGTTTTGCTAACATGTTGCAAAATTAAATTGAATTAATAAAATAAGAATTTAAAAAAAAAGAAAAAAAAAAAAGAAATTGAATTATAGCAAGAAAAATTGGATTGTTATCAAAATTCATAGTAAGGTTAGAGTGGATATGTGCAATTCTATAATACAGTATATTTCAGAGGCCTAATATGGCAGTACATTGAGTGATTATGTACATATGTGCAATCGTGTAACTATCATGGTCGCATGGATTAAGGGGCCCGCGGTCAGTAGGAGGAAAAGCCTGGGTCCCTGACCACTATACATCTCAGGCAGCAGAAGCCGTCATTCATCTCTGCTGCACGTGGACATCACTGTTTGGGAAAGTATCCTGGCACTATTTGATGTATGTAAATGCCACCGGGCCCCTTTTTCATAGAAGCCTGTCCAGGGGAAGTGAGTAGAAATAACAAACACTAGAGATGAGCGAGTAGTACTCGATCGAGTAGGTATTCGATCGAACACTACGGTATTCGAAATACTCGTACTCGATCGAGTACCACTCGCTGTTCAAATGTAAAAGTTTGATGCAGAACCAGCATTGATTGGCCAAATGCTATACAGGGAAAATGCTCGTTTCAGGGGTAGGCAACATTCGATCAAATTATACTTACCAAGTCCACGAGTGAGGGTCGGGCTGGATCCTTCGAGAAGTCTTCTCCGTACAGTGTCCCCGCGGCATCTCCCGGCTCTTCATTCACTCTGCCAGGCATCGAGCCTGGGCAGAGCCGACTGCGCATGTCTGCTTGTAGTGCGGGCATGCGCAGTCGGCTCTGCCCAGGCCCGATGCCTGGCAGAGTGAATTCAGATCCAGAAGACGCCGCGGGGACACTGTACGGAGAAGACTTCTCGAAGGATCCAGCCCGACCCTCACTCGTGGACTTGGTAAGTATAATTTGATCGAATGTTGCCTACCCCTGAAACGAGCATTTTCCCCCCATAGAGTATAATAGGGTTCGATATTCGATTTGAGTAGTTGAATATTGAGGGGCTACTCGAAACGAATATCGAATCTTGAACATTTTACTGTTCGCCCATCTCTAATACTCACCTCTCCTGGGCTTCTGACAGTCCTCAGCATTCTCTTCACAGCTGTATGTGGTGCAATGACTGCATATGTGACTATGTTTCCCCACATATCTCTACCATATGTTTGGATTGTGGTTCAACTAATAGATAGAGAACATTTAGAACTTCAACCTTCTTCATTGCTTTTGGATCTGATCTCCAGTAAGAGTCAACACAATTTATGCAAATTGTCCCCTTTTTAGGGCTGTCTTCCTAGCACCACCTATGGAGACAACTTCTCTTTAGGTCAGGGTCAGACCTTTTAACAAGTCTTGCAACGTGACTACAGATACAAAAACAGCCACACAGGTTGCAAGGTTTTTTGAAGGTCGGAGTCTGTTACTAGCAAAGCAGTTTTTTTTTCCTTTTGCAAAGCTTTTTTTTTACATTGCCAACTAGCTAGAAAAACCATAGGTAAACTAACACACGACATTGTGCTGTATATAGAGAGAACTCACATTGCAACATTGGATAGATGTCAATTAAACAGCATTGTCTGGCACCACTCTGCCAAGTCTGCACAAATGTATCTCCACTACACTCCACTACATTGTATCTCCAAGTTTTCAATTACAAAGCGAGGCATGTAACACGTCTAGATGTATACGGGTAGTAGAAGTAGGCATCTTGGACTTGTGTTCTTTGCATCTGTTTGTCTTGATGCTGGGAGGTGTAAGTACACAGCTTGGGGGGAAGTGAGGGGCGAGGATATGACTGTGTCACATCACAAGTTCCAATAGCTTGCTGTCTGTCTACTGAATGCCTCAGCTGTTCTCCTTGTTGAGCTTTGCATTCATGTTGGCTTGCAGAATCCTATTAAATGCCATTTTTACCTGCAGTGTCGGCAATTTTTGTACACTGTTAAAGTTTTCTCAACAAAAAATGTATTTGTTTTTTCAGATTATGGAACAACAAGGTATTTCACGTCCATTATTGTAGCGGGAAACAATATACAGTTAATGAGACGGCGTTTAATTGAGGTGACAGCTTCCAAAACACTCTTCAGCTTTATTCTGGCTGACATTAAAATTCCGCTTTTGCACTCCTGTTGAGAATAAAACCGCTACTCATTGAAATCACAATAAAATGAAAGGAATACACTTAACTATTGTAACTCTCAATATTTCAGGGGCAATGCAACCTCTGTAGTTCGCAGTCAAACAGGCTCATTTAAATTCTGTTTCCGGTAATATGCAGAACGCCAGCGAGAACACGACCCATGTACAATTACTGTGTTACTAATGATAAGAAAACACGTAGCTCAAGCCATTCCTTTGTTATATATGCCATTATAGGTAAGCGTGTATACAGAAATATACATGCCCATAGCAAAATTCACAATACCACTCCATCCCCTACTGAGCGCTCCCAGAAATGTACTCCGCCTTCTCTGATGTTAGATCCAACATTTCATACATTGGTCCAAAATTCTGTAAAGATTTATTTTAGAACATATTCCAAACAGTCTTACATTTGATTCAAAGAAACGTTTGTGTGGGAAGCTTAGTGATATTAGCTATCAGCTAAATATGGAATAGATATCTGACGTATATGGTCGCCTTTATTTCTATCTATTCTATAATTATTCCCCGATATACATTTGATAGTAAGAGAAAGCTGGGAAGGAACTTGACTACGGAATCAGACTACAAAGTTGGAATCAGATGACAAAGTCGGAATCAGACTACAAAGTCGGAATCAGACTACAAAATTGGAATCAGACTACAAAGTTGGAATCAGACTACAAAGTCGGAATCAGACTACAAACTCGGAATCAGAATACAAACTCGGAATCAGACTACAAACTTGGAATAAGACTACAAAGTCCGAATAAGACCACAAAGTCCAAATCAGACCACAAAGTCAAATCAGACTACAAAGTCTGAATCAGATGACAAAGTTGGAATCAGATGACAAAGTTGGAATCAGACTAAACAATTGGAATCAGACTACAAAGTCAAATCAGACTACAAAGTTGGAATCAGACTACAAAGTTGGAATCAGACTAAAAAGTCTGAATCAGACTACAAAGTTGGAATCAGACTACAAAGTCCAAATCAGACTACAAAGTCTGAATAAGACCACAAAGTCCAAAGCAGACCACAAAGTCCAAATCAGACTACAAAGTCTGAATCAGACTACAAAGTCGGAATCAGTTTACAAAGTCAAATCAGACTACAAAGGAGGAATCAGACTACAAAGCCGAAATCAGATTACAAAGTCAGAATCAGACTACAAAGTGAAAATCAGACTACAAAGTTGGAATCAGACTACAAAGATGGAATCAGACTACAAATTTGGAATCAGACCACAAAATCCGAATCAGACTACAAAGTTGGAATGAAACTACAATTTTGGAATCAGACTACAAGGTCAGAATCAGACTACAAAGTTGGAATCAGACTACAAAGTCCAAATCAGACTACAAAGTCTGAATAAGACCACAAAGTCCAAAGCAGACCACAAAGTCCAAATCAGACTACAAAGTCTGAATCAGACTACAAAGCCGGAATCAGTTTACAAAGTCAAATCAGACTACAAAGGAGGAATCAGACTACAAAGCCGAAATCAGATTACAAAGTCAGAATCAGACTACAAAGTGAAAATCAGACTACAAAGTTGGAATCAGACCACAAAATCCGAATCAGACTACAAAGTTGGAATGAAACTACAATTTTGGAATCAGACTACAAGGTCAGAATCAGACTACAAAGTCGGAATCAGATTACAAAGTCAGAATCAGTCCACAAAGGTGGAATCAGACTACAAAGTTAAAATCAGACTACAAAGTCGGAATCAGACTATAAAGTTGTCTGTAGTCTGTTACCATGGAGACACATAGGGCTGCTTTTTTTTAAGTCTTTCTTCATTTTTTTTAAAAGATATTTTGGAGCAATGATAAAAAAAAGTTGCAAAGATGGCCATACCTGGTGACCCGATAATAGGCACGGTATGATGACTGATAAGTTGGCGGTCCATGGAACCAATGGACTTCCATTAGACAGGCCAATTTTGAGAGTCACCTCTACATTTCCCATAAGGAATATCTGGCACACATGCATACATTCTAATGCATTGTTTAAATAACAAGACTCATTTTCATGCTGACTGATGCACAAGTGCAAAGCTTCAAGTCACATTACCAAGAAGATAACATTATACTTGGAGAAAGCTTAGCTTGTGTAGTAAATGGTAATTTCTGCTGAATTTAGACTTTATAACCTCTAATGTCTTCAAACTGCCCCTAAAAGATTCCTTCAGCGTGATTTACATATCCTTCAAGCCCGGTGGGGCAGCAGCTTAGAATACATTTTACAGTACCCAGTATTCAGGTGTTTAAACAAGGAAAAAATAGAATTTACATAAAATATTCCCTTTTGCCTCTAACTCATAAAACCACATTATAATCACTAGCAGGCTCACAAGCTATTTCACCTGAACAGAAAAAAAAGTTCTATATTTTGTAGTCTCCCCCCAAGCTGTCATACACAGTAATTGTACGCGAGCACATTGGGAGGAACTGCAGCGAGTAATGATATTGTTGATACACAGTCCGTCAGTTCTGAAGATTGTAAGGGCCGGCTCTACATTAACTTTACATAAAGTGGAGTTTATAATTAATCACAAGGGCTTTATATACCCAATAGCAAAACATGGAGAAGGCAGGAGCTTCCCTATCTTTCTATTCTCAATCACAGATAATCATGAGAGTGTACAATCCTGCTTATTCTAGGGTCGTGTTCTGTCCATGGATAAATCGTGAAAAAGTGGTAGATTTTTTTTTTTTTATATCCAATAACTTTCTAGGTACCAGAGTCTATGAAAATTTTTCACAGACCCATACAATTTAATGGCTTTGATGAACCAAAACAGAGCATGTCTCCATTCTTCTTCCAGGGACTATTGCTCTGCGGAAACCAAACTTGTCTGTGTGCATCCATTAAATGCGGATGTGTGAATAAGACCTTTTACTTAGGAAAAAGTGCTCCAGATTTGTTTTTTCATAAGAATTTACAAGAATTTGCTAAATAGACATGCCTGGAGCCTTTTTGTAATTTCTTTCTATATTTCCAAGAGGAATAATAGATGAACATGACTACAAATACTTAGAAAAAGATGCCCCAGAATGAGAAAGACAAGTATCTACTAAACAGAAAAATTGAGAACCCAGTTGGCAATTATTTTCATACATTTTTAGAAAGATGCTCCAAAATTATTTCATGAGAAATACAAGTATCTACTAAACAGACATCTCAGCACCATTGCCAATTTATTCATACATTTCCAGGAGTAATAATAGAGGAAAATAATTCATTCTTAGACAAAGATGCTCCGAAACAGTTATTGCATAAGCAATACAAGCCTTTGTTAACGAGATAGGTCCAAAGCACCAATACCAATATTCATATCCAATAGTATATTAATATATACCCAATATTCACATATCTCCAGAAGGAATAAGAAAGAAACATCACAACTTATACTTAGAAAAATATGCTCCAGAATACTTATTTCATGAGAAATACAAGTATCTATTAAACAGACATGTGAAGATCGCAGCTGCCAAACTATTCATACATTTATAGAATTTGCTCCAGAATTGATATTTCATAAGAACTTGAATATATTTGCTAAACAGATGTGTTAGAAGCCCTATGGCCAATTTATTCATTTAATACCAGGAAGAAAAAGAGGGACATCACAGCTAATACTTAGAAAATGATGTTTGAAAATTGTTATTTCACAAGAAATACAAGTATCTGGTCAAGAGCCAAGTTACCACATTTCATGCATTTCTAGAAGATGCTCCAGAATTGATATTTCCTAAGAAATTGAATTTATTTACTAAACAGACATATCAAAACCTCCTTTGCCAATTTATTCATATAATACCAGGAAGAAAAAGAGAGGGACATCACACATAATACTTTGAAAATGATACTCCAGAATTGTTATTTCATGAAAAATATACCTATCGTGTCAAGAACCCAATTTCCATATATTCATGAACTTCCAGAAGATACTTCAGAATTTTTATTTCATGAGAAATACAAATATCTGGTCAAGAGGCCAGTTGCCATATTTTCATGTATTTATAGAAGATTCTCCAGAATTGTTATTTTATGAGAAATACAAGTATCTAGTAAACATATATTTCAAAAACCCAAATGCAGTATTTTGCACTTCCAGAGATGCTACAGAATTGTTATTTCATGAGAAATACAAATATCTGGTCAGGAGCCAGGTTGCCACGTAGTCATATACTTCTAGAAGATTCTCCAGAATTGTAATTGTTATTTCAAGACAACAACAAATATCTGGCCAAGAGCCCAGTTGCCATATTTTCATGCACTTCTAGAAGATGCTCCAGAATTGTTATTTCATGAGAAATACAAATATCTGGTAAAGAGCCCAGTTGCCATATTTTCATGCACTTACAGAAGATTCTCCAGAATTGTTATTTCATGAGAAATACAAGTATCTAGTAAACATGCATTTCAAGAACCCAGATGCCATATTTTCAGGCACTTCCAGAGATGCTATAGAATTGTTATTTTATGAGAAATACAAATATCTGGTCAGGAGCCAGGTTGCCACATAGTCATATACTTCTAGAAGATTCTCCAGAATTGTTATTTCAAGACAACGACAAATATCTGGTCAAGAGCCCAGTTGCCATATTTTCATGCGCTTATAGAAGATTCTCCAGAATTGTTATTTCATGAGAAATACAAGTATCTAGTAAACATAAATTTCAAGAACCCAGATGCCATATTTTCAGGCACTTCCAGAGATGCTATAAAATTGTTATTTCATGAGAAATACAAATATCTGGTCAGGAGCCAGGTTGCCACATAGTCATATACTTCTAGAAGATTCTCCAGAATTGTTATTTCAAGACGACAAATAACTGGTCAAGAGCCCAGTTGCCATATTTCCATGCACTTCTAGGAGATGCTCCAGAATTGATATTTCATGAGAAATACAAGTCTTATGTCAAAAACCCAGATGCCATATATTCATGCACTTCCAGAAGATGCTCCAGAAACCATATCTCATAAGACATTTAATTTATTTACTATACAGACATGTCAGAACCCCCATTGAAAATTTATTCATATATTTCCTGGACGAATGACAGAAGAACATCTCAAGAAATAACTAGGAAAAGATGTCCCAAATTGGTTATTTTTGGAGAAATACAAGAATTTCTTAAAGAGACGTTCCAGGAGAGCCAATGGGTCCTCTTTAAACCACAAATAGGTCACACTCTACTCTCAATATAGAAGAGTAATTGTTAAATATTTTACTAACTTGCTGTAGTTGGTTAAGTTTAAATTTAAACCGTGCGTTGCTTGGAAATGTTTAATTTTGTCTTGTCCTTAGTAGAACATCCATTCTTACTCAGCGCAGACTCTAATTCTATGTGACTTTTCCTTCCATTTGCCTTAAGGACAAGACAGTTTAAAACTGCTCAGCATACCACACCATGCATAACAGGTAATCTGTCTAATTAAAGTCTATAAGGATGTTCAAAGTTAAATATTGAAGAGATTCCATAACCTCTCGTTCACCCTCCCAACGTTCCGCGGCTTCAGAGACTCCGAGATATCTTTGCCATTAACTCAATTGTTTACACTTTAAGATCAAATTCGACTTTGCCAGAATGGTTCATTTCACAATTTACAAGTCTATTTTCTCATTTACAGGCACAAAGTAATTTATCAAATTTTTATATGACATTCCTCAGCTTCTTCAGATATTGAATTATCTTATAGATGCCTGGAAATTTAAAACGTGAAAACACGCTGATTTTATCAAGGGACCCGACACTATTTATATCCACATTCTTTGTGTGTTCATATGGTACATTTCAATAAATTATTCACTACAGTCACAACACAAAACTGTATCCTGCTCCACGACAGCGGAAAGGAGAAATTAATAGTAAAAGTGACTGTAATTTAGGACCTGAGCGGCTTTAGAGGGCGGTATGTATTTCTAAAATAAAAAAAATTTGAGCTATTTTTATACTTTTGCCAAATGTTTCTTGGTAATATCTGGACTCAATCAAACCAGTTCCTAATAAGCCAAGTTCATTACAATTTTTCTTTTTAAATCTCGGGTTTGGCCAAACATAAGATTTTTGGGGGTCGCCACACATAAATCATTTTGTGTTATTTTTAGATTTTTCCAAAATGTTTCATTGTAGTAGGCAGAGATGAGTGAATCGGGTCATAACAAGTTGGGTTCATTATGAATTTTCCAAAAGGCTTGTGTTTGGCTGCATACAAGTTTTTGGGGCTCACCAGCTTCAAGTCATCATTATACTCTGGGACCAAAATATAATAAGCAGATACCCAGGGGAGGTGCCAAAATATAGTAAACACTGACACTCAGCTTTCCTCATCACTCCATTGTAGTTTCCAGGGCAACAACATGGTCCTCTTTGGTTGTCTTCTGGTCTATTGGATGATGTCACAGGGTCTAGGAGACTACTGAGGTCCAACACAGGTTCATCTGACCTCATGATGCTTTGGTGTAGGACCCATGATGTCACTCAGAATCTCATAAGATGATTGAAGAGGATCATGATGGAGCAATGTATGCCTCAACAGAGTCCAGGAGGGGAGTATCAGTGTAACATCTCTGCCTGTTCTGGTCACTGCGCCACCCTCTTCTGCGGCGCAGGAGGTGTGTGCAGTTTGATAATTTGCTTAGAGTTTTTGGTTGCATTGTCTGAACACTGTTCTATTCCTTCACCTTGTTAATTGATTTTCCACCACACCCGTCTCCTTCACCTTCATTTCCCTCTGCTCCTCTAACAGTTAAGTTTTGTTTTGCCCTGTGATTGACAGCCTGCCTTCCTATCAGGCTCAGGGTGGGTTCTTCCTCCCTATTTATTCTTGGCTCTCATTCACATTGGTGCTTGCTATTGCCTTGTGCATGCTCGCTTTTCTCTCGCTGTTATTACTTGTATTCTGATTCGTGACCTCTGGTTTTCCCTATTGACTACTCTTTTGGATATCGATTTTGACACTGCATTGCTCGACTGTTACTGACCCCTGGCTAGCTGACCTCCCTTTGTTGCTGTTTGTCTTTTCTGCGTTTTTTGTGTCACGTATATAGGAAGGCATTGTCTCCAAGTTGTCGCTTATCACTTAGGATAGGACCGGCAAGCAGGAAGGGACAATGGGGGTTTCAGACCAGGGCTCACTGTCTCTTGTGTCCCTTCCTCCAGGGTTCAGCAGCTACTGGGGAATTGTTGTCCTAGTAATTCCCTAACAATCAGTGTTTAACATTTTTCTGCAGGTCCCTCGTCCCTCACTTATTATACTCTAGAATATGATAATGGTGCTTATGGTTCATACCGAACAAGTTCATCTGTAATTAAATTGATGGCAAAACCTGGTGCATACTCAGGAAAGCAATATCCTAAAGTTTGCTCATCTCTAATAATATCTGAATACACTGTCTATCAATTAGTATTTGGACACATGTGGTAGAATAGAAAAACAGCATTTATTCCTATCCAATAGTTGGTAGACCCCAGCAGATGCTTCCTTATGAATGGTATTGAGCGACACAATACTCCTGGATGCCTGGTGATACTCCTGGTGTGTTTGAGCCATTGGTTCGGTGCAGTTTCTCTGGCCAGCACTCGTTGGTCTCTATCTCCCAGTTTCAGGGGTCTTACGACTCGGGGCACATTCCGACAATCACTGTTCACCTTCCACTTTCTAATCACATAGGCCACTATTGATTTTGGGTAATTCAGTTTGCTTGCTATGTCTCTTAATGATTGACCATTTCTGTGGTACCCCATAATTACCCCTTTCTCGAAATCGGACAACTCTACACTTCGTGGCTTTTTTTTTTTTTTTTTTTTTTGTAGATTGTGAGCCCCACATAGAGCTCATAATGTACATTTTTCCCTATCAGTATGTCTTTGGAATATGGGATGGAAATCCATGCAAACACGGGAAGAACATACAAACTTCTTGCAGATGGTTTTTTTGCCCTTGGCGGGATTTGAACACCAGGACTCCACTGTGTGGCCCTTCACTTCGTGGCATCTTACATGTGACTAATAGCAATTTTTAACGGCAGAAGGCATGACGTACACCAGACCGCAGATATTTTCATTTGCACGAGTGTCCAAATACTTATTGGCAGACAGTGTATAAGCCCTTCTAGTGTTGATATTAGCAGGACTTATATCTTTGGAATAACTCAACGGATTTGAATAAATAAAATACCCAAATGATCAGGGTGATAGCTTCTTCAGATCTTTTTGAAGATATTATTAAGAGTATGTGATACTGATATATATATATATATATATATATATATATATATATATATATATATATGTAATAAAATAGTTGAAAATAAAAAATAGTAATTGCAAGTCTACACACTTTCTTCCATACATTCATACCACTTGGTGGAATGTACTTCAAGACGCTATTTACTCAGTCATGTCTTATAATTATATAGTGTCACTCATGGCATGAATATAAACTTGTCACAAAGTTTACGGTGAAATTTGTTACCGCGGTTATGAGACATTATGTAACTTGGGCACACACATGTCCCTGTTTTACAAAGACAGTCGTGGTGTTTGACATTTAAGATCCATGAGTCAGAGTGTGTTTCTTTGTAAGATATAGATTCCTAATGCACCTGGACTAACAATTAAAGGCTAAAGGTTCCTATAACTGTTTTATAGCTTCTAACATACATAAAATGGGGTGGCATTTACACGTAGAAAATTCTATGAAACACGCAGACGTTTACTGACATGACAACCACTGACTGGCTGACTTTCAATGATAATTGTTGATACATTATTATATTATGGATATAGGGTCTACATTATAAGTTGTCATAAAGTTGTAACTATTTTTTTCCCTAAACTAGTAAAATGTTTCTTTGGAGCAGTAAAAAATTTTCAGGACCCCAAACTAAAACAAAGATTTAGACCCTTTCAAAGCTATGGGCCCTGTAGTAAGGAATGAGAGCTCAGTCTAGCCCCATCCTCCTTAAAAATGGGAAGAGTAGTCCACATGGGGCACTCCATAAACATCATGATATTGTAAGACTAAAGGAACGCTCAAGGCAATGCCTAGTATGTCATACCTTGTCCTCAATGTTCCACTCCACAAGTAGTCAAGTGGACCTTTCATGTCCTCTGACATTGGCCATGCTAAATATGGCTGAAAATACAGTCAGATTTCCAGGTTTATGCCCGGGGTGCAGGCGCTGATATTCCTACTTTGTCAGAGGGGCCAGCATTGCAGAGGTGCCAACAATTCAGTGTCATTGCTGAGTCGGCCACTCTGCAATACTGGCCCCTCGGACAAGGCAGGAATACCAGTACTGAAACCAGTAAAGCTGACAGTTTATTGGTGCTGAAGCTAACGGCACTGATATCTCTGCAATTGGGGCAGAAAACAGAAAAAAAGTAAAAAAAAAAAATACATTGGCAAAGACAAGACAAATAAGAGAGGTAAGGAAGGATGGGAAATAGTAGGGGGAGAGGGAAAGAGGAGTTGTCAGTACCTAGACACTGAAATGTTGGGACACCTTGCAGTGCTTGTAGTCCTGTGTTCGAATCCTGCCAGGAACAACATCTGCAAGGAGTTTGTATGTTCTCCCCGTGTTCGCGCGGATTTCCTCCCATTCTACAAAGACATACTGATAGGAAAAAATGTACATTGTGATCCCTCGGCTGTATTATTATTATTATTATTATTATTATTATTATTATTATTAACATCAATCTGCACAGAGAACTAAATGATCCTGCCGTGTGTCTGTGTTTCTTTCTTTTTTAGTTGCTATGATTCCTAGGATTTCTCTATCTGCCATGAGCTTCTATGTGTTTCTCTCTTGTTATATACTACTGTACCATCTATGAAACTGTATCACTGAAATTTCCCCATTGTGGGACTATTAAAGGAATATCTTATCTTATCTTATCTTATATGGGGCTCACAATCTACTTAAAAAAAAAAAAAAAAAATGTTGGGACACCTACAGTCATACCAATACTTGTGAAATATGAAAAACACCAAAATTTTTTTTATAAAATAAAGGGGTAGTGAAAGTAAGCGAAGTAGACCCTTCCCTAATTGGATACAGGACCAAGCACGATTGCATGGTCTACCAGTACAGATACCATAAAGATCCCATCTTTAAAAGACAGTTATCTGGAGCAACTCCTACCACCGGATGACAAACGTGCCCCTTTAAATAAGTGAATTTCGGGAACCCTGTTCACAGGTCGATCTTCAGAACTTAAACCGTAAAAATAAAAACATGCTAATTCCATTAATCATATAGAGA
Organism: Leptodactylus fuscus; assembly: GCF_031893055.1. Taxonomy (NCBI): domain Eukaryota; kingdom Metazoa; phylum Chordata; class Amphibia; order Anura; family Leptodactylidae; genus Leptodactylus; species Leptodactylus fuscus. Next base: position 19,449,688 of record NC_134273.1, on the reverse strand, counting down.
ACTCTAGAACAGCAATAATGTTCGGCGCAGACACCCCAGCGTCTTGTTCAGTCTCCGTTTCCCCAATCTCTCCCCGCAGTACCGAAATAAAATATAAAATATTGTGTTGCTTTTAAACATCACAGATTTTATACATGGTTGAAATAAAGATGCAAATCACCAAACAATAAATTCAAAGCTTTGTTACAAACACCCTGAAGAAAACCTGAACAAATCATAACTGTCAGAGCGATGGATGATGAAAGTTTTTGGCACGGAAAGAGATACAAATCATTTCACTGTTTTGAACATTCCTCCGTCTTTCCTAGTTGCAGGCACATCATCAACCTTAATGATGGGAGCCATCCACAAAAATAATTCCTAAGCCTCAGGAATACACACCTACCTGACACCATTAGAAAGTATTCAGCAAACAACATCAATCTCCTTGTGAGTGTGATTTACAGTCTATCCTTCAAGATTGTTGTAGAGAATTCTTGAGCAGATCCAACATTGTCAGGCTGGGATCTCACTCCAGTTTGCTCTCCAGCCATATAAAAGTACTGAACGTTGAATAATTTATTTCATTGCAGTGCATAATGTACTAAGTTAATGCAGAGTTACTACGAACCTTCCATCAGAGACATAGTTAGGCTTACCGTTACCCGGGGCGTAGATTTAAGATGTCCACACTCTTTCATTCAAACCTGGAATTTATTTAAAGTCTATGATATTCATGATATAGTATTAAAAAATCATGTCGTAAAGAACAGTGACTGTGGACCCACTTTGTCAACTAACTGGTTTGACTTTGGGATACCCCTGAGGGTGGTGTCTAAGTGATCCCCTGGTTTTCATTATGTAAACTTTATTTAGGAAGATCGATAGGTTGCTAGATCCTGGTGTGGTCATAGAGTTGGTGACAGCAGAGATTGGTTTGTGTAGCACCACAGGGACAGGTGAGAGGTGAGGTCAAAGTCAGATAAGATAATACTGGTTTATACAGACAACATAGGTATCCAAGCAGAGGTCAGGGCAGGTGACACTGGTTCAAAGTTGAGAATCCAAGGACAGGTGCATAAGCAGCCCAGTGGTGTGAAAATAGGTAATTTGGCAGGACAGGAACGTACGTTATAGAAGGTAAGAGATGTGGTCAGGAAACAGGCTGAGGTCAAGGCTGGCAGAGCAGGATCAGTATCAAATAAGTCAAAGTCAAACACAGGTAATTGGTAATAAGTTTCCATTTGGGGGCGCCAAGTGGACTTCTCAAATCGAAACCTAAACGCAGATGTGAATAGGCTCTTAGAGATGTATCTATCACTAGGATCTGGACCTATCTTGAGAACAAAGGTCAGAGGGTACCCTGGCCACAGTGAACGGAGAGGTGACTGTGTATACACTAGTCTCCAGTGCCTTTGTTTCCTATTTTGAGACTGCGAAAATAACGACTTCTACACCAATAACCCCGATTCCTTCCTCTACATTGATCCTATCTTGACCGATAAAACAATCCAAAGGAGAAGAAATAAAAAAGAAGGAATATCCTCATAAGAGGTATAATTACTAGAGATGAGCGAACACTAAAATGTCCGAGGTTCGAAATCCGATTCGAACAGCCGCACACTGTTCGACTGTTCGAACGCATTTCGAACCCCATTATAGTCTATGGGGGGAAATGCTCGTTTCAGGAGTAGGCAAAATTCGATAAAATTATACTTACCAAGTCCACGAGTGACGGTCGGGCTGGATTCTCCTTGAAGTCTTCTCCCGGCGGAGCGCCCCCACGGCGTCTTCCGGTTGGAATTCACTCTGCCTAGGTATCCGACCTAGGCAGAGCCGACTGCGGATGCATGGGCATGCCCTCGCATGCGCAGTCGGCTCTGCCTAGGCCGGATGCCTAGGCAGAGTGAATTCAGAGCTGGAAGAGGACGCGGGGAAGCTGCACGGAGAAGACTTCTAAAGGTAAGAGAAGAACCAGCGTTGATTGGCAGAATGTATAGCATTCTGCCAATCAACGCTGGTTCTGTATCAAACCTTAAACTTCGAACAGCTAGTAGTGTTCGATCGAGTACAAGTATTTCAAATACCGTAGTATTCGATCGAACACCTACTCGATCAAACACTACTCGCTCATCTCTAATAATTACCCCTCTAGTGTTATAGAACTGTGGTCACCACAGTTGGGCTGTCCATGCATGCAACGAGTTGTCCATTCATAACAAAGCACCGTACTCATCCACAGGTTGCGTGCGGCATTGCAACTTAGTACTATTCAGTGTACAGTAGCCCAGCTGCAGTACCAGAAACAACCCATGGACAGGCGAGGAGCCATTTCTGGCAGGATTTTATAATGCTCGACAACCCCCTTTAACAAGCCTATTCCAATTTCTATTCCCCTTACGGGGAGGCTGTGTTTTCTTTGACTTTAATGTAAGAATGAATTTGATAAACCTATGGCAGCTGGAATTTAATTATTGCCTCACCTCAAAAACCAGAAGCATATTTTACTTAGTTGAATTTCCAATGTACTGCTAAGGAAGAAGTAAGAGGAATATGTCATTTATAGAACTCTTGACCTACTTTCAGCTCCTTAAAAAGTGCATTTGATTCTACGGAGCATAATATACTCCGCCAGTAGATCAGATTGCAATTTTTTACAGTTAACTAATTGCTCGATTTAATATCCTACAATTTTTGGAGACAGAACAGGAGATGTACAAGAGATTTTCCATATGCACGAGAGGCTACGGGAGAGTGATAAACATTTGATCCGTCCATATTAATGTTGTAGGTTCTAATAATATCTAATAACACAGGAAAGGAGAAAAAAATGATGCACGGTACCAATGACGCCAGAAGATTCTTAGTTTGACAGCCCACTTAAGGATCGGCTTCTGCAATAATCGAGTTTCCGCATTTTTCCTTTTAATTTCAACAAATGATGACATCCGAGAACAGTAGACTTTATTTCAGAATCCCATTAGGTACCATTATAAGATCTTATTTCCAAGACTTTTAAAATCTAATTGTCAGTCAATGTGTTACAGTAAACTTAGCTTTTCTTTTGATTCACATGGCTGTATGCTATGGGGAAACACAAAAGAAGGACGCTTTATCATTCTGTCAAGGAGGTTTCTTAACAAATTACTTTTTTTTTCCATAGGAAAAAGCGAAGATATTTTCTGTGGCTCAACCAATTTTCGAAGTCCATATCAAGAAGACAGCTCTCTTTGCTTCAAAGTTTACATGTGGACATCGGACTCGGCAGGAGCTGTTATTATTGCGGAGGTAGGGGGACTGTTTTATTGAAGAATAAAGATATTTTTGATCGAGGAACATTTAAAGGAGAAGCAAACAACAAGCTAAAAAAAAATCTGATATACTGTATATCAGTGGTCTTCAGTAGCTTGGGAGCCACATACGGCTCATGACCCCATCTGCCATGGAAGTCTCCAGTTATGGCCATAAGCACTGGTTAGAAGCTCTCAATCACTAGTCAAAGTTAAACAGAGGAGATCTATGTTGTATAGTATGACATCACTTCAATAACCTACTGAGATAAGAACAGACTTACATGAAGTTAAAGGGGTTGTCCAGAGGTTTTCCAGTATTAGATATGTTTTAAGAGAGTGGCAGAATGGCTTCAAACAATTAAAGATACACCATAAGGATAGACTATCATCTAGCTGTCGAGGGTGACTCTGGACCACAAAATGTAAGTATCATGAAGGAGATATGTCATGTACATGTGCCAAATCCCCTTCATTGTATATGTAGGAACACTGGATTTCCCCATCGGCTGAGCACATTTACTTGTGATGATCATCAGTCATCTTGGATTTAGAACTCCCATCCATAAACCATTGATAGACCTACACAGTCTGTTCAATGCCAAGTTTGTCAAAAGAAGATGATAAAGACAACCCCATATGTGTTAGCAACCAGTCTGGCTCAAGTAACTCAACTATTCATCTCAAAGCTAGATTGACACTGTGCCAAAGGTATAAAAAGAGAAAAGTGCTATAGTCATGACAGTTCTGATCAAGCCATCACTTCATTCATGGAATTCATGCACTAAAAGTAAACTCTTTGAGATGACAACTCAATGTTGCAATGTAAAATGGTCTTCTAGAGGACTTCTCCCATTAAGGGCTAATGTACTGTGAGAAGATAACAGGCAGAGTGCTGGAGTCCCACTATGTCAGGCCCAGATTCCTGACTTATGTGTGGTCCAGTGTGCATCTGGAGTAGGTTTCAGTCTCAAGTATGGGTCCTGAGACTTGTTAATGGCCCATAAAAGGTTGCAGAGCCCAAATATCAGGGCAGACCCTGGAAGTGAGGAGGTGTCTGGGTCTGTCCTGTAACCAATTTGTGCTTGTGTTTTTTGTGTGGCTGGTAGTAAGCCACACTTATAGTTAGGTTATTATTTATATTTAGTTAGTCGCTCGGAGGAGCAGGAATTTTTTTTTTTTTTTTTTTTTTGCCTGGAGTTAAGACTGTATTTTGCTTTGTTTTTTGTTTTGTGCCCCTGAAGTGAAGATTTATTTATTTTCTTATTTTTTCTAAGTAAACCTGTTTGCTGCACAGTTTGTGTCCCTGTCTTGGCTCTTTGGGACCATACCACTGCATTTACCGAGCTACCTTCCCCACAGTACTTAGGATATACAGTGAGGATCCTGAATATCAATTACAAAAAGTACTAATCTCGATCAAGGATGTGTTGATCTTAAAATGGTGGACTTTTGAAGGGTTGTGTTTAAAGGACTATTCCTATGCTGTTCTTACATTTTTTCCAGCTCAAATGTATAATAAAAAAAAATGAAAGCTATCCTCAGGAGGATTTGAGGGTGACACTAACATTTTTTTCTCTCACTAGCCTCTTCCTAGGGTAGATAAGGATCCGGCATGATGAAATCTATCCCTCCTGCTCCAACTTTCCTTCTGTCCTAAGATCTTCAGCAATCCTGCAAAAATAGGAGGCTTTGGCCAAGCATTTATCTAATATGAGTTCACCACCACCATTAGCCATTCAGTATTCCCAAGTCTTTAAATTGTTCGGCCACCTACGATATCAACAGTGACCCAATATAGCCATATGGTCATCAAAAATTATAGTTAAAAAAGTTGAAATTTGTATTAGATTTTAAGATTTTATTTATCCCCAATAACCATAGTTTGTAATTAGAGATGAGCGAACACTAAAATGTCCGAGGTTCGAAATACAATTCGAACAGCCGCACACTGTTCGGCTGTTCGAACGGATTTCAAACCCTATTATAGTCTATGGGGGAAAAATGCTCGTTTCAGGAGTACGCAAAATTCGATAAAATTATACTTACCAAGTCCACGAGTGACGGTCGGGCTGGATTCCCCTCGAAGTCTTCTCCCGGCGCAGCGCCCCCGTGGCGTCTTCCGGCTGGAATCCACTCTGCCTAGGCATCGGGGCCTAGGCAGAGCCAACTGCGCATCACCTGAGCAGAGCTGACTGTGCATTCGAGGGCATGCCCGCGCATGCGCAGTCGGCTCTGCCTATGCCGGATGCCTAGGCAGAGTTAATTCCAGCCAGAAGACGCCACGGGGACGCTGCACGGAGAAGACTTCTAAAGGTAAGAGAAGAACCAGCGTTGATTGGCAGAATGTATAGCATTCTGCCAATCAATGCTGGTTCTGCATCGAATCTTAAACTTCGAACAGCTAGTAGTGTTCGATCGAGTACGAGTATCTCGAATACCGTAGTATTCGATCGAACACCTACTCGATCTAACACTACTCGCTCATCTCTATCTGTAATCACAATACTATTATAGTCTTATAGATCACATTCTTTATAGATACATCTTAAAAAGTCAACATTGTCCCCGTCTGTTCTACAAAGTAAAGGAGCCCATAGTCAATAAAACCCGACATCAGTAGACAGTAATTTATCAATTTTAAAGCCATAGCAAAGAGCAATAAAAAGGAGATAATTTAGGTTTTTGACCAACGTTCCACAGACAGGAGACCTTATATATAACTGTTTCTAGGAGCGACATTAATGATTCTCAGGAGGGGTTGTAAAGGGAGACCATGTTTCATGAGACAAGTAGCTCTTATATCAAGACTGTTGCAACATATGGAATAATTTCATGGCACAATACTTAATTCATCTATCAACTACCATGTAATTCCCTTTGGAAACACAGAGCATGGGATAAAGATTTTTTTCCATTAGACAATATGTTTCATATAACTATTACACTCCACATATAGTCTATTATATAATAAAATGTCAATCATAGTTTATTGTTCTCCGGAACTATGCAATTGCTGGCCTTGGGGTATACTATCAATATATGATGGATATGGGTTCATGCTCTGGGACCACCATTGATCAGAATAAGGAAGTAATGGCTCTCTCTGACCCTTTTCTGCAGTAACCATCATAGAGGTGACCATTTTAAGGGGTTTTACCACAAATGGATAGTAGATTAGCATCAGCTCAATAGGGGTTCAACTATTGAGACCTTCAAAAATCAAGGGAATGCAAACCTGGGGACCAGATAGTAGTGAATATTTAAGGTGTCTTATCAGAAATATCTGCAAGATAGGGGATAAGTGTCAACTCACTGGGTGTTTGACTCTTGGAAACCCCAACAGTCAAAGAAAATGATGACCTTGAAAGTTCCTCTGATCAATCTTGAGTAGTCCTATAGAAAACAATGACCTGCATGTGTAAAGTGATCCATTTACATGGGGCCACACGGTGGCTCAGTGGTTAGCACTGCAGCCTTGCAGCGCTGGAGTCCTGGTGTTCAAATCCCGCCATGGGAAAAAAAACCATCTGCAAGGAGTTTGTATGTTCTCCCTGTGTTTGCATGGATTTCCATCCCATGTTCAAAAAAAAAAAAGACATACTGATAGAGAAAAATGTACATTGTGAGCTCTATGTGGGGCTCACAATCTACAAAAAAAAAAAAAGTGATCCATTTACATGGAACATTCATGGGAACTTTTGTGGCCCGAATTCAGAGTTTCCAAAATGTGTTGAATCAGGGATCTGCAAAGAACAGTGGTTTCTATGGCATAGCTAGGGGTTCAGCATGAGGGGGGAGCTGGGAACATATACATGTGGACCCCCAACTAAGGTACACCAATATTATGACTACACAGTGACTGTAAATTAAATAATCCTCTTCCTTATATTCATAATATACCCTAATGATGGCACTTTAACTCATCATCACCCTTAATTCCACCTATGTAGTTACAAATTGGCAGAGCAGGAAGCCAACTGCTTCCTGCTCTACCATACATTTCAACCATATTGGGGTCAATATAGTTGAAAGTGTTGCCAGTGCATGTGGCAGCCTTGGAGTGGGTCCCACATAGCCAGTGGACCCAAAATGCTCCCCCCCTCCCCCCCCGGCTAGCTATACATCTGCTCTCTGTTTTAAAGATTTGATGCACTGCTAGGTGTGGGGAAATTGAAGGAACAGAATAATAGTCTTGTCCCTGTTTGTCTTCTTTTTGTTAAAGGCAAGGGGTAAATCAATTAGCAATTGCAGCTCCTTGCAAGGATACCCTCTGACTCAGTAATCTAGATGGTTTCCAAGTTTATCCAGGGAATAATAAAGCTTACTAGTGCCTTCCCTGCACTGGTTAAGTTTTCTGTCTAATATATAACCATGTCTACCATTCATTACCTATGCAGAGGGCAACAAGAGAGAGGCCAGATGTCTCACTCCTCTGCCAGCCTTGTTGATGCTCCGACCCTTGGTTCCATCACTAACTTGACCCTACTCAATGGACCCGTGGCCATCGTATAGTGAAGTCGGTGATGTCAGTGAGAGCTGATACAGGGGCGGTAGAGCCAATACAGTTCTGCAGTGGTAAACTTTGGGGCTCTAGGGGACCTTCTTATATATTATACATAAAGCTTAACCTGTGCAGAGAATGTACTGGCAGGCTTTATTATTCCCTATGTAACCCTTTTAATAATTGAGCATTGCATGTAGCCTTCGCCTGTACCATCCTGTTAAAATGAACTTATTCTTTAAATTTTTGCTTATGGGAAAACTTTGCCTTTACATTGGTTTTGAAGTTTTTCACTTAAGCCTTCTGAAGGAAGATGACTTATTTTAGCTACTTATGATTTATCTCTCCCATCTTTTTACCTAACCTCCTCCCCTATTCTCTAAAAAGTGCTAAACAGTATTATGTCAGCAAAAACAGAGCCAAAATTGTGTGCGCAAATTCCACAACGTACAGTCCGATATATTTCAACATGTCACACGATGTCAGTTCCGACACAGTCTAAGTATAAATAGACTATGCCGTGTATCTTAACATCTGGATAAGATATATATTCCCATTTATCTTGTCATTCTCATATCCCCAGTGAATGGGAATAGTCTCATAGACACTTTCAGGTAAGGTGAGGGTTTACAGATTCTTGTACTAATATGTCACTTGAGGATGGGTCATGACAGTGTCAGATCACATGGTCTCTGGGGGGAAACAAGAAAGCACTAAACAGCATTTTTGAAACTCTTAAGAATTTAGAAAGAAAGGAGAAAGTGACAACATCATTTCTGAGTTGAGAATGTAATTTGTGGCTCTGCTTTTCTGGACTGTAAAATACGAGTATAAAATAAGGAACAAATCTGTGTTCTTAGGAAATAGAATTTAAAGGAGTATTCACCGCCAACAATCCATTTTTATTGAAAAAATATTTCAACAAGAAGCTGATCATGGGATGGACCATTGGTAGGTCCCCGGAACCACCTATAACCTGTGCAGGATCTGGAGCAAGTCTATATAACCCTGCAGTGCCCCCACAGGAGAAATGTAGCATTACACAGGTATGTGTAAAATCAATGTCCTGTCTGTGTAATGCATTGATTACTAGAGATGAGTGAACAGTAAAATGTTCGAGGTTCGATATTTGTTTCGAGTAGCCCCTCAATATTCGACTACTCGAATCAAATATCGAACCCTATTATAGTCTATGGGGGAAAATGCTCGTTTCAGGGGTAGGCAACATTCGATCAAATTATACTTACCAAGTCCACGAGTGAGGGTCGGGCTGGATTCTCCGAGAAGTCTTCTCCTTGCAGCGTCCCCGCGGCATCTTCCAGCTCTTCATTCACTCTGCCAGGCATCGAGCCTGGGCAGAGCCGACTGCACATGCCCGCACTACAAGCGGACATGCGCAGTCGGCTCTGCCCAGGCCCAATGCCTGGCAGATTGAATTCAGAGCCGGAAGACGCCGCGGGGAAGCTGCACGGAGAAGACTTCTAAAGGTAGGAGAAGAACCAGCGTTGATTGGCCGACTGTATAACATTCGGCCAATCAATGCTGGTTCTGCATCGAACTTTTCCATTTGAATAGCGAGTGGTACTCGATTGAGTATGAGTATTTCGAATACCATAGTATTTGATCGAATACCTACTCCATCGAGTACTACTCGCTCATCTCTATTGATTACCACTTTGCAGCCTTTCTGGTCATATAAGATGGCAAAGTACATGTAAGAAGAGAACATTGCTTTATATAATTTAGGAACACATAGGATCCCAATGCATAAGGCTAACACATAATAAATAAGTTTAACTACTTGCTGACCACCTGTATGTCCAGATGAGACTGTTCTCAACAATATTTGCAAAGAGGTTCATCTACAAGTTTTGGAACTGGAAGTGCTATTTTTACATTCTTAGATCTCTATACACCCCAGAGTATAATCATCAGAGGTGTAGAAGTTCAGACCTTTCTTCATCTCTCCGGGGATCAGCTTCAGTGTTCAGTCAACTGTCCCAGTGTCTTGAACCTCCTAGGTAATGTCCGAGGCCCAGGGGCACCATTGAGGCCTGGGATTGGGCTTCAGTGTACCCATTGGGTGCATCAACATCATGATGGTTGTGTCAACGGTTCATAAAGCTTACCAGCCTGAAGGGATCATTGAGCCTCAATCACAGACTTCAGCAGTCCCTTGATTTCACCTGGTTGGGCAGAATAGGTTGGAAAGCACCAGGACAGGAGACCGGATGCCATGGAGGAGCCCCATAGAGGTAAGGAGCTTTAATTTTTATTCCTACACTTATTATACTGCAAGGTCTGAAGAAAACCTAGCATATAATATCGATTTGAGGGTGGCCAACAAACATGAAATATTTGGAATCCTTGTGACGAATCAAGCTCATTGCAAGTCAGTTTGCCTAACCCTACTCGCACCTTGTGACATACTGTATAACTCCATGGTCTCCGAATCTCTGCCTGTGCTGATGGAATAACCATCTTTCCTATAGGATATCACCTTGTCATGGTGAAAGGTCTCAGTATAAAAAGCTCTCTGTACTGTCCTTACTGGTTCTCATACAGCCGAAGTCACCATCCTGTCTGGGACTTGACATGGAACAACTGCAAATTTCCAATTCTCCTGCTATGCTATTATTTGGAAGAATTGATTTCTGGGAAATTGCATTTACAATGGCACATGGCACACATTTAGCAAATAATGACCTCAATCTTTGGTTTGTTAATGTCTTGGAAATGTAATTTTCAGTGAACTATTTGCATATTATCTTTCAGACTGAATTTACATTCTTTGTACTTTTACTGATTCGGTTAGCTTATCTATTATACTTTCTATGCCCAATAGAAAACTCTTATTTTTCACTGATGAGCTTAAATAAGTGTGACACTGTCTGTAATGTATCTTACAAATGCCCTGTGTCATGCTCTGAATACTCAGTGCCTAAGACAATGATTCACAAGGCAGCCAAGTATATAGTGTTTCCCAGAAGTTACTTCTCAGCGGGAGTAATTAATTTGTGTAATGTCTCCGGGGAATCGCTTAAAACTCTTTCTGACCATTTTCATTGTTTCGGAGAAGCTGTAGGCTACATATAATTCTGTTGTTATTCAGTGTGTATACTTTATAGGTGGGTTAAACTCGTATGAGACGGGAAATCACATGTAAGAAGAGAACATGGCTTTATATCATTTCCAAGGATCCCAATGCATACAGTGAATAAATAGTCCATAATATATAAGTTTCAGTACTTGCCAAGCTGTATTTGTCTCTGCAAGGACGTGCAGGTATGATACCATGCAGCTGCAGGAGCGGGGAGCTGGCCAGTGACAGGCAGTGATAATAGCGATTGTGTTCAGAAAAGATCGGATTCCGATCGGCGATCGAGAAAATTTCACGATCGCCATCGGAATTCCGAACACAATCTTTTTATGTGGGATCGAGATCGGTGATTTTTCCCACAATTCATTGCTTAGCCTTCACACTGAGTATACAATATATATTCAGTGTGAAGGCTCCGCTGCAGTTCCATAGGAATGAATGGAAGCAGCCGACACACGGCCTTAACCCCCTGCGCGCCGGCTGCCTCCATTCATTCGAATGGAAGGCTAAACTAAATCTCTAGCAGCTACTTACCTCTAGAGATGGCTGCTCCAGTGCCCTCCTTCTTCTTGCCTTGCTGCCCCGCCTCCCAGGTTAGTGTTTAAAGCGCTAGGTAGGCGGGGCTTGTGGTTTAGAGTGTGGACGGGTACAGGGCGGGGAGACGTGACGTCTCCCCTCCCAGTACCCGCCCACACTCTCCTAACCTTCCCACACTCTTCCTAACCTGGCAGGGAGGGGGCAGCGAAGGAAGAAAAGCAGCGTGGAGCAGCAGCGAGGCGAAGAATGAAGGCACGGGGCACAGGACCAGCCATCTCTGGAGGTAAGTGGACACCAGGGGGTAGGATTGCTTTTAAAATCCGATCTCCGATTATTAAAAAAAATCCCATTGACTTGCACTGGGATCGGAATTGGGATCGAGATCGGGTTCAAATGAAAAAATGATCGGAAATCGGATTTTAAAATCGATCCTGAAAAGTCAAGATCGGCTCAACCCTAATTACCACCCCTACATTCCCACTTGGTGCATAGATAGCTATTAATGAACACTGTATATATAGATATAGGAGCCGCCATGATGTGGCTTCCCCCTGGCTCAGTGGTCATGTGATCTGCTGGGGAACGGCAGGAGCTACTGCATCCTAGCATACTGTGAGGGTGTGAACCTAGAGGGCGCTATAGAGCAGCCCAAAAAAGGGTTAAAAGGGACTCTGACCACACCCATAGCTGAGGAAGTGGCTCAACTGCAGAGGGAGTGCACACAGCAAGAGAGTGCTGTTAGTGGCTTGCAGGGAGCAGGTGCACTGTGGACCAGTTGGAGACGGACAGGAGGTCTGTCCCAAAAAGGCTGGATTCCAGAAGGAGCCCACTCCAGAGAGGAAGGTGAACCAGTTAGAGACAGACAGGCGGTCTGTCCCAAGAGGACTGGATTCCATAAAGGACTTGGTTAAGCTCAGTGTGAGTCGGACTGGTGAGAAAAAACCTCAGAGTATCTTGCCCCAAAAGATTAGTCAGGGTTCAAGAAGTGAGGTAGTGCCCTGTGTGTGGGCTAGGCTGTTTGTTGTTTTGTTCCTGTTGTAAGCTGAATAAAGCCACTTATTTTGGATTGTACCACCTGATCTGCAGTTTATTTGGCACCCAATGCCACCAACACCTCTGTAAATCCAGGAACACCGCTTACCTTTGATGCTAAATTACCCCCAATTGTCACAATACGTAGATTACCTCTGCAGTGTGGGCGAGGAAGCAGTATTACTCCTATAACAAAGGCTAAAGAGTAACAAAAAAACCTGCAACATTATAATTCCCCCATATCAGGGGCACAACATGTACAAATAAACAAATGATTAAAAATTAAGGTACAAAAAAAATAAAATAAAGGGTTTGTCCACAAATTTCAGAACTGAGGGAAGAGGCCCTTGCATTTGTCCTTGCTCTTGCTTTATATTACTAACCTCTGCTTTTTGGCTTTTGACTTCTCTTTGGATTTCAATTTGGTACTGTTTTTCTCTCTGTTTTGACCTCCTCTTCTGTATTGCTTTATCTTGTTGTGTGTAACACTTATCCAGAGAAGGGACTGTCGTCCAGTTGTCCTCTAGGGTAGTTGAGGCAAGTAGGCAGGGACAGGGGCCGGGTCGAATTTAGGACTTACTGTCTCTGTCATTCCCTTCCTCCCAGGTTTCAGCAGTAACCACTGGGGAATTGCTCAACAGGCAATTCCTTAATAGCAGCATTTTTATCACTCCTACCTAAAATTTTTGCACAGTCTGTACGTCTTCTTTAGTTATTCTGCATACTGTATCCCTGGTTGTGATTGTGTATTGTATCTAGAGTGCACACTACATTAGCTAATATAATAGTTACAATCTCATGACAATCCCAGGTGTTGCGAACACTACAACAGTTGGAGAAAACAAATGGCGTCTTCGTCCTCACAGCAGTATTACCAGGATTTTGCAAATAAGCAAGACTTGAGCTTGACAATGACTTGAAACGGCAGCGAGGAGCAGAATAATATTACAAAGTCTATGTAACCTGTTGTCATTGATGTTTGCTTTTTTGCCCTTGTTCACTTTCACCTTCTTCTTTCATCCCGCTTGTTTCAGACTTTCATTGTCGCTCCTCCATTACTTTCCTTCAGAAGTTCATTATTGCAATTTATTATGGTTTTTTGCATTTGATTGGCTATTATGGGAACACTTTTAGGTTACAGGCATGTTCCTTATTTTCTGTTTCCTTTTTTTCCCTATGTTTTGCTTGCTACATAGTCTCCAATTATTTTCTTTCTCCAGGCAGATTGATAAGTTATTCTTTCTGCATCTAGGAAAATAACATCAGTGGTTTTCATTCCTCCTCTTGTGCTTCTCACTGATGGGAATGAGTCAGTGTTCTCCTGATATTTGCAAGGTGTGTATTGGGTTGTAATGCGAAAGCTTCTTCATGGCTGTGGGCTTTGTTGAGACTTCAGTATTTATTGGGAGCTCGGTGTTTAGTCTTACATTCTGTGTTTTATTCACCTTTCGTGCTTTCTTTTTTTGACTATGATACTATCTCTAGTCGCTGGAATAAAATACGTTACAAATTACATTTCTGCTTCTAGGTTTATAGTCATAGATTGAATAAAATGAGTTCGTAATTTATGTCAAATTATTTAATAATATCATTATCAAGTATAATATTCTACTAAGTAAAAATATGGAGATTTGATGTATGGGATTAAAGGAAAACGCAACTACGTTAGTCGTAAAACAGCACTACCTCCGACCACAGGTTGTGTGTGGAAATGCAAGTCAATGGTATTCATTACAACATAGAGGAGACACAATAGCCAACACATTGGGGGGAATTTACTACTAAAGAAAACTGGTGTAGCAGTGGTCCTTTTAACTTTATAATCCAGAGCAGATTGGGGTCAGAGTCTACACAGGACTGGGTGGGTTTGCTAGGACTCACGCCAAAAAACTAAGAACTTAAAACACCAGTCTCAATAAATCCCCCCCCATACACACACACACACACACTGGGTATTGCACTGGTTTTGGAAGAAAGAAGCCATGTTTTCTAATCCTGGACAAAGACGTGCTCTGCTGGACCCAACTCATCCTTGTATTGTCTGCCCATTCATTTGGTCTGGTGGTATGTAATCTATCTTGCCCCCAACAGTGGTTCTGTATGGGGAAATTTGGGGTCAGGTTCAATTTAAAAATGGCATGCCCTTATGAGACAACCTCTTAAAGAGATGCCGTCACCTGGGCAGTCCTTATGAGTGGTTGACCGCTATCTCTGTATACACACTCATAAGTGTAAGGCGTTAAATCAGGTCCGCTAACTAGACTGCATATCTATATCGGTGTCAGGGCTGGGGCGAAGAAGCTGCTCTTAGTGCACTGTTTCGTATTCCCTGGCCTGCACAATAGTAGGAATCTCACTGCTTCCCATGTGCAACAAGATCCAGGCCATAGCAGATTATAATAAGACCTTTGTTGGCAGCTGCCCAGCGTCCAAGGTAATGGGAGGGGCATGACCACCGAAATTTGTGTAGGCCACTTAGAAGTGTCCCACGGTGGCAGCAGAATTTTACATGTACTTGCAAATACATTAAACCAGTCATCCCATAACACAGGGGGCAGTGTCATAGTGTGGGCAGTGAGTCCCTACTCCTGGCATAGTGAGGGGGCCTGCTGTTCTTTCACAGTAAAGTCTGCCTCCTGTACCCAGTGGCCATTAAAATAAAATTAACTTCATCCCCACTCATCTGATCCCTGGGTTTGACAGCATCCTGGTCCCATGTTGTATATATTGCATGAACAATGTATAAACCCAATGTAACACTGGGAATTGATGGAGAATGAGCATTCCCATGAAATACCTGTCAGTATGACATCACTGTATACTGATCTACTTATACCAACATCAAATTTAGCACCAGGATTGCTATCAATGGATCCACTATGGATCCATTAGAAATGGAAGCTTATAAATAGTGTGAGTGGAGATTTAAAGGGGTGTTCAAGTCAAAGCAAACTGCCCACTGTCCAAAGGGTAGGGGGTTACTTGCTGATCTTTGATCCCGAGACTTGTGGTCATTGACATTGTACCCCAGTTTTTAATGTACTGGCAGTACAGACAGAACAGACTTTATTACATCTCCACCCATTATCATGGGACTATCAGAGATAGGCAAGTGTTATGTTTCTGCTATCTCCAGTAGAGATGAGCGAACAGTAAAATGTTCGAGGTTCGATATTCGTTTCGAGTAGCCTCTCAATATTTGACTACTCGAATCGAATATCAAACCCTATTATAGTCCATGGGGGGAAAATGCTCGTTTCGGGGGTAGGCAACATTCGATCAAATTATACTTACCAAGTCCATGGGTGAGGGTTAGGCTGGATCCTCCGAGAAGTCTTCTCCGTGCAGCGTCCCTGCGGCGTCTTCCAGCTCTGAATTCACTGTACCAGGCATCGGGCCTGGGCAGAGCCGACTGCGCATGTCCGCACTACAAGCAGACATGCGCAGTCGGCTCTGCCCAGGCCCGATGCCTGGCAGAGTGAATTCAGAGCCGGAAGACGCCGCGGGGACACTGCACGGAGAAGACTTCTAAAGGTAGGAGAAGAACCAGCGTTGATTGGCCGACTGTATAGCATTCGGCCAATCAATGCTGGTTCTGCATCGAACTTTTCCATTCGAATAGCGAGTGGTACTCGATCGAGTACGAGTATTTTGAATATCGTAGTATTCTATCGAATACCTACTCGATCGAGTTCTACTCGCTCATCTCTAATCTCCAGCAGTCCCATTGAAATGAATGAAGTGGCGTGACATCCATTCTATCACTCTATTGAAAACTGGTGTGCAAGGTTCCCAAGTTCTCCTGATCGGTGAGGGTCCCAGGAGAGGAACCACACCGATCAACCAGTAACCCCAGACTAACTTTCTGTGCCTGGACTACCCCTTTAAAGAATATCCGCGTTTCCTTTACCATCGACATAAGGAATATTTTCTCAAGACAACCAATTCATATGTTAAAAATTACAAACAATGCCTACGTCTAAGCAGCACATATTTTTATTTGAAGATCTTAAGACACTTTCCCAGCATCCAAATGCAAAAACGAAATACGGCGCGCAGTAATATATGCGGCTTTCATATCGTTGCACTTCATAAATAATGTCCCACGAACATCTGCATGATATTGCGCTTTGTTATCTTTCACTTTATGTCTTAGTATGTACAACCTCAAGTGTTTTTTCCCCCCACCATCGCCCATACTGCCGAAAACTATCTGGTTACACCTTGCATGAAAGCAGTTAAAATGACAAACCCTGAAATAAGCTATAAAAAAATATTTATTTTTCTTTAACAATGCGCAGTATTTCTACAGACAAGCAATTTACTTCCATTTTACTTTTTGGTATTGGACGTCCTCCAGTTTCTAATTTTTGCCTTGAGCTGGCTCCTGCAGCAGCCGGGGAACAAGACGCCGCTCGAATGAAAATCAAAGTGTATTTAGCAATCACGTAAGATGGGCTAAGTAAGATTTCATGATTAATGATTTCTTATTTTGGCTCGACAAATGACAAGCGCAAAAATGTTTTTCCATTTGTTTCATTTTAGTAAGTGACTACTGAAGCTTCCAAAACCAAAATGAATAAAAAACACAATGCAGCTTAACGGATGCCGAGGAGTGGAGATTATGTGCAGAACCTCATCGAGAAGCTGATGGAACAAACAGAGAAAGAAATGTAACAGAAGATGACGAGTCCGAACGGTAAAACAAGGTAATGTGATCGTGCTGCGAAGATGCAACGATGAACCTCGGAATAACGCCAGTGTAGGCAAGTGTATACTGTACAGCTAAAAACATGCCAATCCCAATCTGTTTAGGGCTAAGGCCGGGTTCACATCTGCATTTGGTATTCCGTGCAGGGAGTCCAACCCAAACGGAATACCGAACGCAAGTGTTGAGCTTATGAAAGTACACGGACTATAGATTATAATGGGGTCCGTGTATTTTCCATGCAGTGTCCACATGAGTCAGTAGTTCATGAATTACTTTTCTCTCCACATGTTCCGTGTGCACACCGCACGGAAAACACATGGACCCCATTATAATCTATGGGTCTGAGTGCTTTCATAAGCTCACTGCTTGTCAATGCATTCGGTTTTCCGTTTGGGGGGTCTCAGATGTGAACCAGGCCTAAGGCCCTACATTGCGGAAATGCAGCTTTGTTTGTTTGCAATTTTTTGAGCCAAAGCCAACAATGACTTCAAAAGGAACTGGAAATATAAAGGAAGTTCTTATACTTCTCCCTCCTGCTCAATTCACAACTGGCTTTGACACAAAAAACTGCAGCAAAATCTGCAGCAAAAAAAGCAGCTTCTCCACAACGTAGGGCCTAAGGGAGCCTGCACACGGAGTTACGCTCATTCTGAACGTAAAACTTTTTCAGAATGAGTGCGTAAAAACCAGATCCCATTGAATGGGTGACGGCATATGTACGCTACCCATTGAAATCAATGGGAGGCTTTTTTCTCTATTGCTTTCAATGTGATACGCGCGTATGCCGGCACCCATTCAAGTCAATGGGATCTGGTTTTCACGCGCTCATTCTGAACTAGTTTTACGTTCAGAATGAGAGGAGTGTATACTCAGTGTGCAGCCTCCCTTAGCCTTAGAAGCGGTTACCTGCAGAAACCAATAAACTATAATGGAGCCCGCACGGTTTCTACCCAGTTTTCTCCTGGTAAATGTAAAAAGAAGAGTCCAGCCTGCAGCTTGAAATTTTCAAGTGGATTCGAGAATGGAATCCTCAAACGGAAACTTAAGCCTTGGAGTGAACCCAGCCTTACGTTAGTCTTACACCTGCACTTGGATTACGTTGCCCATTATGCATGAAAAATGCGGAGAGCAAAGTCCTGCAATTTTTTAGGTGTAAAAATTGACCACTGAGGCCAATCAGCAACTTCAGCGGATATCCAGAAGAGATCCATTGAGCAGAAGGACCAGAACGTTCCAGGAGAACACCGGAGCATCGGGGACAGATGCGTATGGTTTTTTTTTATAAGGCAATAAATCATTTAACAGTCTCTTTCTTCTTTTTCCTCTTTCCCTAGACTCCTGAGTGAACTGAATGCGAAGACAAGTCTTTGTAAAAAACAGACAAAGTGACTAGAGATGAGCGAGCAGTGTTCTATTGAGTAGGTGCTCGATCGAATACTACGGTATTTGAAATACTTGTACTCGATTGAACACTACTAGCTGTTCGAAGTTTAAGGTTCGATGCAGAACCAGCGTTGATTGGCAGAATGCTATACATTCTGCCAATCAACACTGGTTCTTCTCTTACCTTTAGAAGTCTTCTCCGTGCAGCGCCCCCGCGGCGTCTTCCGGCTGGAATTCACTCTGCCTAGGCATCCGGCCTAGGCAGAGCCGACTGCGCATGGGCGGGCATGCCTCGCATGCGCAGTCGGCTCTGCTCAGGCGTCGGGCCGGGCAGAGCCGACCATGCATGCGCAGTCGGCTCTGCCTAGGCCCCGATGCCTAGGCAGAGTGAATTCCAGCCGGAAGACGCTGCGGGGGCGCTGCGCCGGGAGAAGACTTCAAGGAGAATCCAGCCCGACCGTCACTCGTGGACTTGGTAAGTATAATTTTATCGAATTTTGCGTACCCTTGAAATGAGCATTTCCCCCATAGACTATAATGGGGTTCGAAATCCGTTCGAACAATTGAACAGTGTGCGGCTGTTCGAATCGGATTTCGAACCTCGGACATTTTAGTGTTCGCTCATCTCTAAAAGTGACAAGAAGGAGAAGAATAGAGATGAGCGAACAGTGTTCTATCAAACACATGTTCGATCGGATATCAGGGTGTTCGCCATGTTCGAATCGAATCGAACACCGCGTGGTAAAGTGCGCCAAAATTCGATTCCCCTCCCACCTTCCCTGGCGCCTTTTTTGCACCAATAACAGCGCAGGGGAGGTGGGACAGGAACTACGACACCGGGGGCATTGAAAAAAATTGGAAAAAGTCATTGGCTGCTGAAATCAGGTGACCTCCATTTTAGACGAATAGTGGATTTCAAATCCGGGTCATATGAGAATGTGAACTTTGTGACTATGAGACAGGGATAGCTGTACAGGCAGGGATAGCTAGGGATAACCTTTATTTAGGGGGGAATGTTATTAAAAATAACTTTTTGGGGCTCTATCGGGTGTGTAATTGTGATTTTTGTGAGATAAACTTTTTCCCATAGGGATGCATTGGCCAGCGCTGATTGGCCGAATTCCGTACTCTGGCCAATCAGTGCTGGCCAATGCATTCTATTAGCTTGATGAAGCAGAGTGTGCACAAGGGTTCAAGCGCACCCTCGGCTCTGATGTAGCAGAGCCGAGGCTGCACAAGGGTTCAAGCGCACCCTCGGCTCTGATGTAGGAGAGCCGAGGGTGCACTTGAACCCTTGTGCACCCTCAGCTCTGCTACATCAGAGCCGAGGGTGCGCTTGAACCCTTGTGCACACTCTGCTTCATCAAGCTAATAGAATGCATTGGCCAGCGCTGATTGGCCAGAGTACGGAATTCGGCCAATCAGCGCTGGCTCTGCTGGAGGAGGCGGAGTCTAAGATCGCTCCACACCAGTCTCCATTCAGGTCCGACCTTAGACTCCGCCTCCTCCAGCAGAGCCAGCGCTGATTGGCCGAATTCCGTACTCTGGCCAATCAGCACTGGCTAATGCATTGTATTGGCGTGATGAAGCAGTGCTGAATGAGTGTGCTTAGCACACACATTCAGCTCTACTTCATCGGGCTAATAGAATGCATTGGCCAATCAGCGCTGGCCAATGCATTCTATTAGCGTGAACTGAGTTTGCACAGGGGTTCTAGTGCACCCTCGGCTCTGCTACATCAGATTGCTACATCTGATGTAGCAGTGCCGAGTGTGCATCAGATGTGTAGTTGAGCAAAACTGACTCAGCACTGCTAAGTCTCTGCATTCGCATAGGAATGCATTGGCCAGCCTTCGGCCAATCAGCGCTGGCTCTGCCGGAGGAGGCGGAGTCTAAGGTCGGACCTGAATGGAGACTGGTGTGGAGCGATCTTAGACTCCGCCTCCTCCAGCAGAGCCAGCGCTGATTGGTCGAGTTCCGTACTCTGGCCAATCAGCACTGGCCAATGCATTTCTATGGGGAAAAGTTAGCTTGCGAAAATCGCAAACTGACAGGGATTTCCATGAAATAAAGTGACTTTTATGCCCCCAGACATGCTTCCCCTGCTGTCCCAGTGTCATTCCAGGGTGTTGGTATCATTTCCTGGGGTGTCATAGTGGACTTGGTGACCCTCCAGACACGAATTTGGGTTTCTCCCTTAACGAGTTTATGTTCCCCATAGACTATAATGGGGTTCGAAACCCATTCGAACACTCGAACAGTGAGCGGCTGTTCGAATCGAATTTCGAACCTCGAACATTTTAGTGTTCGCTCATCTCTAGAGAAGAACAGCCTAATAAGTAAAGAAGAAAACAGAATACTTTAATAAGTTCAGGCTCATTCACATTTGAGCCCAATCTCCGTCTGTCGGGTTTCCATCTTCTGCAGACGCAGATGTGAATTCGGCCATATAACACAACTTTTCTTATATTCACTTGTACTATTCATTTCCATACAGTGGTTTTATAATCAGAGTTACACTTTAACTATTTGCTGCAACCTAATCGGAAACCATTCTGCTTTAGTTCCCCTAAGAGCACCCCAAGTTTGAGGTGAATCTAGAGACTGGTGAAATATTTTATTCATCTAGTTTAGTCATTTCAAAGTTATCTATTAGTTTATAATTGGAAGAAATTACAGCAAAGCAAAGTTGCAATTGTTCTTCCATTTTGGTTCTATCTCCCAGTGGTATCCATAAGACTTGCATCGGAGGAGGCAGGGGTGCAAGTGCAGGAGAGACACTTTCAAGTAAAGAAAGGTTTCTCTATACAAGTACCTATGGGAGGTGCATCATCTATGAGGGAAGGTGAGAACTTTGAAGCCTCATACTGGAGTCTGTTATTCCAGGGAATCAATAGTCACTTGTTTATATATTTATATACCATAAGAAATAATTCACATCGTAAGGAAGAGTGTGAAAACATAATAAAACATAACTTTTACTCAGTATCGATTAAACAGTAAAAAAGTAGCAGGTACAACTAAATCAGTAAAAAGTTGATCCAATAAACTTTGTTTGAAAAGACTCATTTACAATATACAGAGGCTTAAAAGGGTTCTCCAGGGAAAAAGTATTGATAATCTATCCCAAAGATAGGTCATCAATATCAGATCGGTGGTGTCCGATACCCAGAAACTCCCCACCAATCAGTTGTTCTCAGTATCAGATTCACAGAGGATGGAGCAGGAAGTAGACAGCACCGTTCTCTGTGCGGTGGCCAGACCAGGTACTGCAGATCAGCTCCAATGTACTTGACTCGGTGACTCAGTTCAACCTATAATAACTATTAGTTAGATGAATACTTCTCTATCACCAGCGTGATATGGATACAAAATTAATTTCAGTATCGATTTTGTAACAATCCATATCCCATGTAAAAAAGTGAAGTTTTGGCAACCCTGAAATGGACATTCCTGAGTGAAATGTTGTGGAAACTTTGGAAAAATATAACATGAAAATAGTTAGCATTAGAGATGAGCGAGTAGTATTCGATCAAGTAGGTATTCGATTGAATACTACGGTATTTCGAAATACTCGTACTCGATTGAGTACCACTCGCTATTCGAATGGAAAAGTATGATGCAGAACCAGCATTGATTGGCCGAATGCTATGCAGTCGGCCAATCGACGCTGGTTCTTCTCCTACCTTTAGAAGTCTTCTCCGTGCAGCTTCTCCGCGGCGTCTTCCGGCTCTGAAATCACTCTGCCAGGCATCGGGCCTGGGCAGAGCCGACTGCGCATGTCCGCTTGTAGTGCAGGCATGCACAGTCGGCTCTGCCCAGACCCGATGCCTGGCAGAGTGAATTCAGAACCGGAAGACGCCGCGGGGACGCTGCACGGAGAAGACTTCTCGGAGGATCCAGCCCGACCCTCACTCATGGACTTGGTAAGTATAATTTGATCGAATGTTGCCTACCCCTGAAACGAGCATTTTCCCCCCATAGAGTATAATAGGGTTCGATATTCGATTCGAGTAGTCGAATATTGAGGGGCTACTCGAAACGAATATCGAATCTCGAACATTTTACTGTTCGCTCATCTCTAGTTAGCATGTGACTTATTGTGGCCAACTCCATGACAAGGATTAGTGTTTTTGAATGACAATGGGACTCTCATGTTTGTGGATCCTTGGCAGTTCATATCTGCAGAAGAAATCGGAGAACCAGTCTTGTATTTCTGCCATTGAAATGCAAGTAGGATTTAAATCCAGTTTGTGAACAAAGCCTTATCAAGGACAAGAAGACCCAACTAGGTTTTACCTTTATCAATATGAAAAAAAAAAAAAACTTCCTCCTTGTAGCTATTGGCTTTTCCTATCAGTTCTGAATGGAGATGAGCAAACCTTGTAAAGTTCAACTTAATAAATGGGAAATATTTACCAAACTTGGTATCCATCTCAAGTATTGGATAGATGCCATCAAGAACCTCAGGCAGCACCTTCACTGATTCCAAGACTTCATATATACCAGGATTTTTTTTTTTAATTTAAGCCCTATCCTTAGGATCCATATGGATCAGCTGCTAAGTGCCCTTCCAATAGCGATATTATACACTGATGGGCAGAGACCAGGTGCCAGTACTGCAGTGCATAATATGTGCAGTGTATAACATGTACATCAGAAGGGGCCCAGAACATCTGATCCAGCTAATCCAACATCTGATCCAAGTGATCAATAAGTAATTCTGGTCTAGAAATGAGCAATCCTTGACAAATATTCAGAAGGTTCTGCCCTCGTTTTTATTTAGGACTGACCTTGTTCGGGATGAACTAGAAATAATGTTATTATATTCTGGGACCTCATCCGATTCCAGAGTAGAATAAATGGAGGCCAATGGGAGGTGAGAAAAGATAAAATTGTCAGAATCTTGGTGTAGTTTGCTATTCTACCACCAGTGACCGCTGTTTCTCACTTTGAACTACTGTGTTGCACTTCTACTCCTCACCACTGGAGGCTGCTGTGTTCTTCCTAGGAATTGCCTTTAACAAAGATGACCGATCTGTGAAGCCATCTTGTTTTCTGTTTGGCCTATTTATACCCATGAGGCAGTACAGCCTTTGCTTGAGAATTGTTACTTGTTCCAGACTCCTGTTCCTCAGAACTGTCTTTCCTACATTCTTGTAGTGTTTGGCAGTCTCATGATGTCCTCTCCAGACACTTTTCTGGCCTTCTGATGTCACCACAGAAGAATGTGATTGGGATGCTGACATCATGACATTTTTGACCCAGTGTCATGACGTTGGGGTATCTTACGTTACCACTAAGGCCCAACCGCAGTTTGGTGGCTCAGTGGTTAGCACTGTAGCCTTGCAGCGCTGGAGTTCTGGGTTTGAATCCTGCCAAGAACATCTGCAAGGAGCTTGTATGTTCTCCCCATGTTTGTGTGGGTTTCGACCCAAAGACAAACTGCTAGGGAATGCAGATTGTGAGCTCTATATGGGACAATGTCTGTAAAAGTGCTGCAAAATATGGTGGAACTATACAAGTATTCAAAATACATAACCAGTGACTTCAATTAGAGACCTGAAGGAGATCCCAGAGGACTGGAGATGCCCTGGAGAGGTGAGACAAGGTGACTACAACAGTTAGTTATTTTTACTCAACTCCCCTGAGTTTCCAGTTCTTATACTCTGGATCTGATGAGACCCCAAATAATAATAGTGTTTCATGAGTGGCCTACCCTAAAAGTGTCAGGATCAGGTTGAACAAACAAACAACAAACAAAAGAGCTTTCTTGGCACGTCTAAATATATATTTGGTATTGCCGAAGCAAAGAGAGTGGTTGGCGAGGGGGAATTGGGTTGGGGTGTATGGGGTGGATGGGTGATTAGAGGGGTCAATAATGGGTATAATAGTCCATGGGTTTTCATCTTCCCCTCAGTAGGTGGCAGGTGGAAACGTATTGGATGGCCATCTCCAAAGTGGACTCTTCTTCACCCACTAGGATGTAGAGTTTTCCCTTCTCATCTACAGAGGTGAAATCCAGGATGTGGGCAGAGAGTCTTTGGTAGTAGACGACCTTTACTGCTGAGTATTTGGTGCAGTGTAGCATGAAATGGGCCTCGTCTTCTAGGGCCCCCTGGTCACAGACTGTTCTCCCATGACTGTACATCTGCCTGTATTGCCCCATCTCTAGGCTTTGGGCGCTCAGTCTATACCGGCTCAGGGTCTGTCTGTGTTTGGGGTGGCGTATTCTCTCCAGGTAGGTGGCCATCGTGTAGTCTTTTTGCAATGACTGGTGAGTTTCTTGGAGTTATTTATTGCGCTTCTCCATTCCTCGATGTACCGCTCTTTGTCGCTCCCAGTGGCCCCTTTTATTTGAGCCTTGTTCAGGGCATGTTGGGGGTTTTGGCTTGGCAGGTGGCTGATGAACCTGAAACGGTTGGAAAATTCAGCTGTATTGCAACCTCCTCACTCATCCTTATTGTGATCCTTAATCCTATGTCAACAAGCTCAAGGAAACTCACAATTAAATACAACTTCACATAGCCAAGAAAAAAAAGTTTTGTTGCTATTGTTTGCTATTATGTGAAGTGTCTTGTTAATTAGCATTCACGTATCACAAAAGCAAGTATGTAAAATTCTCTTGTTTCAGCAGCAATTAGAGCAATGAGAAATGTATTGGGAGACGATACTTGACATGAGTGGGGTAATTGTACGTATCATTTCCTACGCTGAGACATTACCTATTTCCTCAGCACCAATTAAGATGCCAAAATTATTGTAAGGCAAGAAGCTACCTTGTCTAAGCAAGGCGCGGTACAAGAATGAAGCCCAAATAACTTAATTACCGGTTAATTTGTCTCATTTGACATCGTTATTTATTCAATTAAATTCTATGGCTACGAAGAGCCCACCACTAATAAAACGACGCCCGCTCGGTTTCCACGTGCTATTGTGTCATGTCTGCCATTACCTGCTAATTACCTCCATTCTACCCGCGCACCCCAAACATTAAAAGGTGACCTTGGCACATAAAACGAGAAGTGTAAAGCAAGACCCTGAGAAAAATAATGAATTATTGATTTGACAGGAAGCACTTAATAAATGTTTTACAATCTTCTTATTAAGCAATTTACTAGTTGCATTAAACAGTTGGATAAAATATCCCCGTTGCGATGGTTGTATACCAGCTGTACACTCAGCGGTGTCCTGGCACTTAATTTAAGTAGTAAACACAAAAAATCAAACAAGCAAAATTGTTAAAATGCTAAAGGATCTTCTTATCTGTATAAGATAGCGAGAGATTATGTCTGGTTCTGGAGGCTGTGGAGTAGCTTCTAGTTACAGGCAATTCTCCATTGGGGGTTGTTTATCAAAATACACAAAAGTTGTCGATGTAGGCTTACACGTAAATAACGGCCACATATGTCTAAGACGTTTACAAACCGATACAATATAGCGGATATTTACAAAAGTGATGGGTGGCCTGAGATTGGACTTAGATGTCTGGTTTAGATGGCCCATTCTTAGATAGTACATTAGGGAAATCTGAATTAATCGATGACTTTCCTCCTTTCATGGTTCTTATCTATGAGCCAGAGAAGGGGACAACTAAAAAATATGGAAGACCCTACGTATCTATGCATTACATAGAAAGACACTGGTTTCGAAAGGAACTGTGTGCTACTTCCTTACACCAATGGTGACTCTAGACAGACTTGAAGAGTCAACTCACCTGGTTCCAGAGTCCTTTGCATTCAGATAGATTCTTCCACTTCTACCATTTTTGACAGTGCCCTTTGGTCTCCTGATCCTCTGGTCCTCACTTCAGCCTTGTTCCTAAATATTGCTCTTTGGATTTTCCACCAGGTACTTGTCATACTCTTGGCTCTCACCCAGGGGCGTAACTACGTGGTAGCAGCAGTAGCAGCTGCCACAGGGCCCGGGCCATTAGGGGGCCCGGTGACAGCAGCTACCGCTGCGTTTTTTTTTTTTTTTTAAGTCCGTTACGGGCCCTATTCACTTGCCGATCCTGGCTGGGCCGGGATCGGCAAGTGACACCGCGGGCCCCACAGAGGCTATCATTATACTCGGGGGTCTTTGCAGACCCCCGAGTATAGTGATCGGCGGACCGGAGAGGTAAGGGAACATAAAAAACACTGTTACTTACCTCTCCACGATCCTGCCAGGCCTCCGTCATTCGTGTCTGACGTCACATGACCCAGGCCAGCTTCCCGGGTCATGTGACGTCTGACGTCATTAAAACTGGACCAGAGCGGCGGCCGACAGGAACAGGTAAGCAACTATCTCTGTTCTTTTAATGGTTTTAATCCCCCGGGTCTCCGATTATTATACTCTGGGGTCTGAAAAGACCCCAGAGTATAATAAATGTTTATAGGTGTCCACAGTGGGACATATGGGGACACTATTGGGGATAATACTGTGTGTGCAGGGGCACTATAGGGGTTAATACTGTGTGTAGGGGACACTATAGGGGTTAATACTGTGTGTAGGGGACACTATAGGGGTTAATACTGTGTGTGCATTGGACACTATAGGGGTTAATAATACTGTGTGCATTGGACACTATAGGGGTTAATAATACTGTGTGCATTGGACACTATAGGGGTTAATACTGTGTGTGCATTGGACACTATAGGGGTTAATAATACTGTGTGCATTGGACACTATAGGGGTTAATACTGTGTGTGCAGGGGACACTATAGGGGATAATACTGTGTGTGCAGGGGACACTATAGGGGTTAATACTGTGTGTGCAGGGGACACTATAGGGGTTAATACTGTGTGTGCAGGGGACACTATAGGGGTTAATACTGTGTGCATTGGACACTATAGGGGTTAATACTGTGTGTGCAGGGGACACTATGGGGGATAATACTGTGTGCATTGGACACTATAGGGGTTAATACTGTGTGCAGGGGCCACTATGGGGGATAATACTGTGTGCATTGGACACTATAGGGGTTAATACTGTGTGTGCAGGGGACACTATTGGGGATAATACTGTGTGCAGAGGCCACTAATGGACATAATACTGTGTGCAGGGCTTACTAAGGGACATAATAGAGTGCGGAGGAGGGGGTCAGTCGAGGTCTTCGGCATCGGTTTGGGGAGGGGGGGCCCCATGTCAAAAGTTCGCCACGGGGCCCCGCCATTCCTAGTTACGCCACTGATCTCACCCTTGGCTCTGTTCCTTTGGCCTGTCCTATACTTAGTATGTGGTCCTGGTAATGACCCTGGGCTTCGTCGTACACCTAATTCTGCGAATCTAAGATTAATCTGGGAATCCATACTTCCTATCATGAATTAAGGGTAAAACAAATTATCTCTTTTGTCTCCATACCCCAATCTAACTGTAATCAGTACTAGTGTTGAGCGAATAGTATTCGTTGACTACCTCACCGGCATAGGAATGCGTTTAATCGGGTGAACACCAATCTTCGAAGCGTTTAACCCCTTGGTGTTCGGCCGATTACACGCATTCCTATGGCGGCGAGGTATTCGACGAATACTATTCGCTCAACATGAAACAGTACTTAGCAACTGCTTTCCCTACAGGTTACGGCTAATTGTCAAAATCCCAACAGCAGGTTTCCTAAGATAAGTTTATCAACTTTCGATCCTTCGAGGACAAAATGTTGGACAAGCCCTTGGGTTTAACCACTTTCGGTTAAAATTTCAGAAATGGCAAAAACCACTCTTTACGACCATATGTAGCTCTGAAGATGGTCACTTCTTTCTCATGTAGGTTGAAACCATGACCTGTGTAAGCACTGGACACACCAGCGACCATGCACATAACTCTCAATATGGCAGTGGCCTTGTGATTTACCCATGCTACCACTCTCCTAGCTAGGTCCTCTCCTGAAACGGGTGGAATTTATTCAGTATATATTTCAGATTTAGATTATTATTCTTCATTAGAGATGAGCGAACAGTAAAATGTTCGAGGTTCGATGTTCGTTTCGAGTATCCCCTCAATATTCGACTACTCGAATCGAATATCGAACCCTATTATAGTCTATGGGGGGAAAATGCTCGTTTCAGGGGTAGGCAACGTTCAATCAAATTATACTTACCAAGTCCACGAGTGAGGGTCGGGCTGTATCCTCCATGCAGTCTTCTCCGTGCAGCGTCCCCGCGGCGTCTTCCGGCTTGTCATTCACTCTGCCAGGCATCGGGCCTGGGCAGAGCTGACTGCGCATGCGCGCACTACAAGCGGACATGCGCAGTCGGCTCTGCCCAGGCCCGATGCCTGGTAGAGTGAATGAAGAGCCGGAAGACCTCGCGGGGAAGCTGCACGGAGAAGACTTCTAAAGGTAGGAGAAGAACCAGCGTTGATTGGCCAACTGTATAGCATTCGGCCAATCAATGCTGGTTCTGCATCGAACTTTTACATTCGAATAGCGAGTGGTACTCGATCGAGTACGAGTATTTTGAATACCATAGTATTCGATCGAATACCTACTCGATCGAGTACTACTGGCTCATCTCTATTCTTCATGTATCATGGGCTGTATACTATGAACATGGCAGCCACTGTGACCAGTGTGTGTACAGGTGATCCATAGACAATAGGGTGCTTATATGTGTACCGGGTTAAGACCTTAACATGCCAGTACAAATGGTTTATTCCATTTCTGAAATCTTCTCACCTTATTTGGAGCTTCAATATCCTACTTGGTTCATGACGTCTTCTGTATCCGTCTTGGCTGGTCTCTTGAGCTATGTGATCTCGGTATACAAAAAGTTTCTTACAAGAAAATACATTTTCTACTTTGCTCTTAATGTGAAACAATACCATTAAGTTCTTGAGGACTCACACGAGGCAAAAATTCTGTAAAATACTTTGGATATTAATTAAAATGTTAAAGTCTTGATAACTCCTCCAACATGACAGTGGGAAGCTGATGACATGGTTGGTGGTCCTGGCTGAATATCTGACATTCTTTAGCAATATCTGTAATAATGGAAACAGTCATTTCAATTCCGAGTTTGTCTTCTTAGTTTCAGATATTACGAAAGATGGTATGTTCTGTGTGTGCCTGCCAAGTGACAGCAACTGCCACAGATTCATCTCCCAATTGATCATAAGATCTGTTTCCACTGTTAAAATATACATGGAGGTTTCTCATCCGTCTTTTTTATGTCTCTTTTATAGACATGTATACATACATATAGATAGACGTGTATGGAGAGGGGCTGTGGGCAGACAAGGGTTGCTAGAGCTTACTAATAATAAGTTTCTATCACATCCCAAGTGCTTCATTCCCTTTTACTGTTACAGGTCAATCTTTATAATATCCTACATGATCCTGTTGCAGCTTTTGAGGGAGATGTAGATGAGCAGATTTTCTTCTACTGTCTATGACCAATGTATGAAAAACCTCCAAGCATTTAGACTGAAACTTGCCAGCACATGAGAGACTGAAAATTAGGGACAGAGTCTGCAGAAGGGAAAACTGCTAAACCTATAGAATATATATCATAATAAGGTTAAAATGCAGTTCATGCTATTATTCCTCATATACATAAACTGTGGTATTGATAGATGTTTAAATTATACCATTCTGTAGCCACCACTAGGGGGAGCTAAAGGATGTATTTTTGTCACTCATAGAGTCAGGACGTAGGAAAATGCTAAAGTACCTCTACCACTTTCTAGATATTTATTAAAACCAAACATTGAAATCTATGAATTTCTGTAAAGTGTTTTTATTTTCTGACTCTATATTCTTTCTCCTCTATTCTATTCTATTCTATTTTGTCTACATATTTATGGGGGTGGCCATCTTTCCGGAGCTTTCCTTCTATTCTGTTAACATCATTTAATGATATACTTTACAGCATAGTAATGGCGATAGACAGCAATAGTATGGAGCGAACTCATGGGAACATTTTCTAGACAATCTCTGCGTAAGGAGGAGTAGATAAATATGACGTAATCTATTGTCAGAAGTGGATGCACTTTAATGGACGTTGAATGATGTTATCTATACAGGTGTTATCTTCTATTGTAATACTATGATGTATATCAGATGAGTGCTGCAGATAAGATCCTTACAGAATTGGTAAGTGGCGGTCTATTATTAGGCTTAGTGGCCAGACTTAAAATTGCATGATATAGTACTTAACACAGACAGATAAATAGATAGATAGGGATATGAAAAATGTTAAAAATATTAGCAATTCTTTAAAAAATTATGATCTATTTCTTTTTAGTGTGGACATTCCCGGAACAAGATTATAAGAATATGTTTATTTTGCCTTCACTTTTTTTTCTGCTTAGTTTCTAAAGCTGGTACTGAAAAATCTGGTAGTAAAAACTTGGAATTACTGTTTGATGAGTCCAGACATACAACAATATTCACATTAATATTTATGACATCTGGGCCACAATGAATTATTTGAATATTTACCACATCAAACTGCATTATACAAAGGGATGCCCCCTGCTGGTGAACAGCAGTCAAAGCCAACTTATCAAGGAGAGAAGACCCTGTGGTTTTCCTGTTGGGAGTCAATGGCCTTTAGTCTTGTGTCACTGTTTTGAAAATTGTCGGGATGGCCTCTGAGTAGTTCATTAGGTGGTGAAACATGACAAGTCCTGCAGATAGCACAGCAGCACCATCCAGGAGCGGCACGACTGTCTCCACATCTGAAGATGTCGCCTGTTGCCTTTTCTTGCTCTTTCATCACTTCTTTGGCACTGGCAAACAAAAATAAGATAAGATGAAAGAAATTGTGAATTGGTAAGAATTATGTCACATGTAAAGAAATTGGATTTAACAGTTCAAATGTGTAACTATCCGAAGACCATCATAAGAATCCGGGAGAATTAGACGAGTAGGAATATGTTTTAATATCAGATAAAAGGAAAACTAAAGACAACACATTTTCGGAATTTAACCAGAAAAGTTCCTAAGTTTACGGAAGGATCTGCATATAATTTCTCCCATCTATAGTTTAGCAAAATGAAGGTGATGTTATCCAAAATCAATGGGGAATTTTACCAATCCCTCTATGTCAGAAAACCGGTGGAAATGGTGGTAGAATTTTTGCATCAAAGATTTGATACTTTGTTTTTTCTGCACTCTCTCTGATGCATTTTAAGGAAGTGGATGGGACTTGGCAAGGATCAAGATGGTCCAGAGTGGGGATACCTTGCGGTGTCAAGTTTATATTTATATAAAGGGGTATTCCCATGACGCTTGTTCACTAACCTACAGGCTGTTGTGCTCTCTTCACTTCCTGCTTATCTCGGCACATTGGTAGGCAGGGTTTCACTTGCACGGATTGGTTGTAAATGAATTACCACAGTGTGAAGCTGATGTAGCATAGCTGGATTTGAGTCAGTTTGCATTACATACAGAGGTAATGGACTCCCTATCTCAGCCCTTATCAGCCAAATTCAATTAAACTGACTGATAAGAGCTCAGAAATCCCGGAGCTCTCACCTCCCCTATCTGAGAAGCTCTGCTACTTATCAGACACAAACAGCTCAGAGCTGCTCCCAGCCCCTCCCTCCTCCCCTGAGAGCAGGCAGCTACATCACTTGACAAATGAGCGGATAATCCCAAGGGCCATAGAAACGGAGTGTAAACAATGAAGTGAATAAATTAAGATAGCGGCCAAACAAAGCAGTTTTGATAAAGCAATGCATTTAGGAAAAGTCTTCAATCCACATAAACTAGCAGTATAGATAGGATCCTTGTGGTGGGACAACCCCTTTAACTCTATCAGAAAGTTTGCATGAGTTGTAACTGAAATCGACTGAACTCGAATCTAAATGTGCCAGTGTGGGTCATGGCAATGCCATCCTATGCCACATTTCTGAGATGCATATTACACTCCAAGAAGGTTCATCACTTGTTGCAGATCCTTGTGGATGTACTACTAGATTTGATCAAGGAACTCTACCCAACCATAGATAGTAACATGATAAACTACCTACCTAATCTAAAAGATGGTATTGGACAATTGAAATGATCATTTAGTAGCCCTATAGGTCCCTTTATGAAAGTCCTACTGTTGATGCAATGCCAAACACTTTGAGTTACCATGTTCTCAAGAGTTTTACAGTAGCAACATATACCAGTTTTCTATGAAATAGCACACCAGTTGAAGGATGGTACCCCCTCCATCTCACTTTGTTAGAACGGTCCATTGACCTGTCAGATGTCCACCTATGAGGCCCTCAATGATCAGCTTCAACCTGCAGGAGAATCTGGCAGCCAGTATTTAATTTCCCATAGGTCAAATAAAACATTGCAGAGATCAATCAGATAAAGCATGCTGAGATCAAAAGGATGTCTATGTAATCAGGGGTAAAGCTAAAGGCCCATGGGCCCTAGTGCAAGGGTTTTAGATACCCACCCACCATGCCTTGCTCACATGGAAAACAGCCACTGTTAGGCACATGTTATATAAGGTCAAATCTATTGAAACAGTTTGTATTTCTATAGTGAGAACTTTTTGTGGGAATGATTTTTAGGGCAAGGCCAGGCATGGTCATGGTTATCGTCAAAAGTGGAAACTATATAACTGTAATACATCAAGCATACACAGCCTTGGACCATGGGAGCCTTCCCTGGAGAAGGGCAGAATCTGGCAGCTGATGCTTGTATTATATCACATATGAGCTGCGTGACACTGACTATATACCACAACAATGCTAATACTACAGTAACATTATGTTGCAACTATCCAATAGTATACAACACGAAAACTCTTAGCTGAGCTCCCTATGGATTAGAGTTATCATTCCCAACAGCAACCAAGTCCAGGGCATTCGTTATTAAATATATTTGGGAGCTGTGTTCTCCAATATCTATGGATTAGGAACTAGGGTTGAGCGATCGTGTTCGGAAAAGATCAGATTCCGATCGGCGATCGAGAAAATTTCACGATCGCCATATGAATTCCGAACACGATCTTTTTATGTGGGATTGAGATCGGTGATTTTTCCCACAATGCTTTGCTTAGCCTTCACACTGAGTATACGCTGTATACTCAGTGTGAAGGCTCCGCTGCAGTTCCATAGGAATGTATGGAAGCAGCCGGCACACAGCCTTAACCCCCTGCACGCTGGCTGCCTCCATTTATTCGAATGGGAGTCTAAACTAACATCTCTAGCAGCTACTTACCTCTAGAGATGGCTGCTCCGGTGCCATCCTTCTTCTTGCCTCGCTGCCCCGCCTCCCAGATTAGTGTTTAAAGCGCTAGGTAGGCGGGGCTTGTGGCTTAGGAGAGTGTGGGCGGGTACAGGGTGGGGAGACGTGACGTCTCCCTTCCCAGTACCCGCCCACACTCTCCTAACCCGCCCACAGTCTCCTAACCTGGCAGGGAGGGGGCAGTGAAGGGAGAAGAGCAGTGTGGAGCAGCAGCGAGAGGAAGAAGGAGAACACACCGAGCACCGGACCAGCCATCTCTGGAGGTAAGTGGACACCAGGGGGGACTAAGTAGCCAGAGGATTAAAAAAAAATCCTCTGGCTACTTTAGTGATTCACTACACAGCGTGGATTCTAACAATTGTTAGATTCCATGCTGTATAGGGAATAGGATTGCTTTTAAAATCCGATCTCCGATTAATAAAAAAATCCCATTGACTTGCATTGGGATCAGAATTGGGATCGAGATCGGGTTCGAATGAAAAATGATCGGAAATCAGATTTTAAAATCGATCCTGAAAAGTCAAGATCAGCTCAACCCTATTAGGAACCAGAAGAATTAATAGGGCTTAATCAACTTCTTCCCTATAGTCACTCACTATCTGTACTTTTGGACTGTAACTGAATAATAGCCAAAAGTGGGTGCTGCAGGAACTATACCAGAGCTCAGTAGGAAGAGACTTCTGCTCATCCTCATCCACCATTTCCACAAGGAGGACAGAGTTGCTTGTTGACTGCTGAGCAAGTTCAGTGTTGCTTCTCATTAAAGCCCTCTCCCACAGACTTAGCTAAACTGCTGGAATGATAACCAAAAGTAGGCACTGCAGGAACTATCACAAAGCTCAGTAGGAAGAGACTTCTGCTCATCCTCATCCACCATTTCCACAAGGAGGACAGAGTTGCTTGTTGACTGCTGAGCGACATCAGGGTTGCTTCTCACTAAAGCCCTACTCCCACAGACTTAGCTAAACTGCTGGAATGATAACCAAAAGCGGGTGCTGCAGGAACTATCACAGAGTTCAGAAGGCAGAGACTTCTGCTCATCCTCATCCACCATTTCCACAAGGAGGACAGAGTTGCTTGTTGACTGCTGAGTGAGTTCAGGATTGCTTCTCACATCAGCTCCACTTAGCTAAGCTGCTTGAATGAATGTGTTAATTTTTGTGAGAGTTGGCCTGTTGCCAAGACTGCTTTAACATATATTTTGTGCTGAAGGGAGACTTATGAGCCCCCTTATTTAGTGGCCCAGTTATAGCTACATCTGCTATAACCCCGCATCCCCTATAGCTACACCACTACATGTGCTGCATTGACATCCACAGAAACGGATACTCTTTGTAGCTGCACTTTGCTCTGGTTAGTTCAGGAGCCAGATCAGACAAACCTGTCCAATGAACCCTTGACAGAATGGAGGCATTTACCAGACTCTATTACATCAAATATCTCACACAACGTCCATATTTATTGACTGTATATATCGTGCAAAAAGTGAATCAAAGTCTACAAGTTGACTGTGTCCGATTTTGGCCATCAATCATTGTAAGCGGCAGCCTGTTCTGTGCTCAGTTTTATATCTCAACCTCAACAAATATTTCTCCAAGAAACGTAATGGTATAGAAAGTAATGTTATGTGTAAGTACATCATATTCCCATTATTAGTGTTCTGTTAATCTCACATCATATTGTTGTTCTTCTGCTTTATGCGTGTTGTTTTTACGTTGTGTCTTTAATAGTTTTTTAATGTGTTCTTTTTCGCCTTTAATGGAAGCAGAATAAGCCGTGTGCATGATTATTTCATCAAAATAATTGTCCAAAATTTACCATAATTTAAGTTAAGCACATTTAAAGAAAACACTCTTACATTTTTAATGTAATCACTAACTCCCAGTACAGTACTCTAAATTGGCACGGTGATGCGGTGCTATCCAAACAACTATTGCAAGCGTGCGGTTTGTTTCTTTTATATTATAATCCTGCTTATGATACAAAGTTAAATCAAGGTGTTGGATTTCTTCCCAAGTCATCAAATGCATTTGTTTGAAAATGCTTATGGGCTTTAAGAAACAATGTCAGGCCGGCTTCATATGGCTGTAATGTGGCCACATTTTATCGTCCGTACCGTGGCTGCAAGCTCAGACTGCCTCCATTGATCGGAACTTGATAGACCTATAGGTGGATTGAAGTAAACATAGCATGGATAATAAAATACATCCATATTACAGGTGTAAAAAACATTGTGATCTATATTCAGTTAAGGAGAACTTCAGGTGGTTTCAGGTGGCCATACTATGGATACTAAAATACATCCACATTACAGATGCATAAAACTTGAAGTTATGTTTGGCAAAGAGCTTTCAACAACCATAGATAAAAAGTAGGCAATAAACCCATAGGGGGCATGACTAGAGGTGGGCAACTACCTTGGGGCATCCAGTGCTCTTTCAAGGTCCTCTTGGCAACCTTGGTGTGAAGGATCTCGCCCAATCAAGCCACTTGGCACACCTGGCTTCCATTCGCGCCCCATGAATGCCTGGAATCATAGAATAATATGAAACGAGCTTTATAAATTTTGTATATTTATTAACCCTAGAGGGTCAGTACTAGCCACTAACATATACAGAAATATATATCAATGGATCATCAAGCAAATACAGGTAAAAGTACAATATAATACAGAAAATAAAATGGGAATAACAGATAGAAAAGAAACAATACCAACACCAATTTGTAGTTGGATCACTGAGGCATCACTGCTAGGCCTCAGGGAGTGTCCTTCTTCAGTCAATAACTGAGCAAGTGTTCTCTACATGGTGTCTCCTTGATGAGTGACCAAGAATCTTCCAGCATATGCTAGTGCCCTTCCCACACCTCTGCCTCCAGGTAGGCCCCCTCCTCCTTCCCCAATTGCAGAGGTCTGGGAAGGAAGGGTGTTTTCCTAGGTGCTAGGAGAGATGTGTGTCTGGGGGTGAACTTAGGGTCAGTTGTCGGCCCCCCCTCACACACACACACACACACACCCTTGGACATCTGACATCCAGGGGCAATAAACTGACTGGCTAGAAAGGGCCATCTCCCATGGTATAAATATGAAACCGCTGAAACAAAGCGACCCCCAATGTAAAGACAACTTAAACACAATATTTCTAAAGGACTGATATGAACAAGTAAAAATACCTTTCAAAAAAAGAAACATTACTGAGGGCCTGTTCATCACACGGGGTGATGTCATGGGTGTCCCAATAACAGGCCTCAGCATTCCCCCAGGAACTATGACATCACCCAGGAGGCCCAAAAAGGCTGGAAGATGATGAAAGAGGACTGCAAGGAAGCCCAAGATAGGTGGGTGGGAGGCGAGTGTCAGTAATTATAATATTTCTGCTCCTCCTCAGTACTCTGCTTATTGTAGGTCTGCAGAGACCACAGAGTATTAGTATAGTGATTCATGGGTGGTGAACCCAAAAGTATTTGAATTTGTTTGAACCCAAAATTTTGGGGAAACTTGTACCAAACCAGGCTCATTACAAACTGGTTTCCTAATCTCGAGTCATAATACCTTAGATGTGGAGTTTAAGCTGAACCCATTGATCTCATTTGGATTGGCCAACCATCTCATATGTACTAGATGCTTGGCTGAAGTTTATTTGGCACATCGAAAAAAAAGAAAAACTAATGGGGTATGTTGAATTTCAACATGTCCAATTCTTTGTTCTCATAGGAATGAAATGGGCTTCAGATGTGTCTACTATTGTCTATATTGCGAACATATAAAGCTAGTGTATAGGGAAGTTGGGAGGAATCATTTCTAGCCTCACTGCTATTGTAATTATATGGCCAGTTTTATACGAGCTGGAACTAGGTTGATCATCTGATCACCAAAACTATATACTTCATTCTAAAAGGATATTGTCGTAAGGATACAACCTTTTTAATAGCAGGGTTAACATTATCCATTGCCAGATAAACGCAGAATGGAGAAGGACCATATGGACATCCATTTAATTCCGGCAATATAAGACGAATCATCAACTGAATGGTTTTTGGACTTCGCAATACAATCCCGGTAATGACACCGGAATAAAGCGCCACATGTTTCCTTGGAGAACACTTTGCCTATCAATGAGCCTCCTAAAGCATCGCTCAACGATAGAAGAAGACAACACACAGTCCCCAGACGAGAGCATGCACCTTGCGTCCACGTAGCCAAGGCCACTTCTCGCCTAACTTTCCTTTAACTTCCTGAATCTATTACATTTACTTGTAATAATTCATCATTTCTCTTTGGTATAAGGTGATTTTTATTCAGATTTACCGAGTATCTCTTAAGTGTACGAGAAATAGACAGAGGGCAGATTACTTAATTAACACCTACCACTCCGCAGGGTGCGTTTAACCAGCCGGCTACATTAGTATCACCGCGATTAAAAAGCCATGCCTATATTTTATTAACAGCGATGTATAAAAAGAAAATCAACTGATTAAAAAGTAGGATTAAAAGAACAGCTGAGAAGGAGAGAATAAGACTTTAATATATTCAACACATCCTGCTGGGTTTCTGCAGATAATATTAGGATATGCTGGACTTTTTAGAAATAGGCAGTTTCTGAGTTTAATTGTTTCGGACAAGGAACTTACTGAGCAGCGGGCACCTTTTGACCCAGTTACACCATTAAATGTAACTTAGTTTCCAGCAATTCATGTAGTGAGCCACTCTATAGAGTCGGTACATTGCTATCGGAGCAAGTTCTGTCACATATTCCGACGATATTACGGGCAGATTTTCAAAACCATCGTAAATATGAAAAAAAAAAAAAATCTGTCCACTTAATAGGCTGTGTCAATTAGATCTTAGAACAATTTCGCTGGAAATATATTCTCGGAGAAGCAGTAGAATGGAAAATAGATTTAAAAGGTGGAAATGTTCTTTATATCGGAACGCAAATCAAATACGGAAAAACTTTGTAGAGTTCTTCAAAAGTTGAACAAAGGTTGATGGGCAAGACAAGCCATTAGAGGTAGAGTCTACCAGGTACAAAATGTCTTCCGTAACAGTAATAGCGCAGAGTAGGGACCTTTAATAGGGGAAGAGATATACTTAGGTGACCATAAACTGATTAAGTGATACGGACATAATTATCTTTTTTTATGGATTTGTGGATCAGTCTGCAGGTGCAGCCGGGGTGAGTCCAATTTGCAGATTTGCCTACAGACATCGGCAAGTGTGCCATCGCTCCTCTGAAATTTCGGTCCTTTTAGCTGTAAATTATATTTTCAGCTTCCGTCTGTGTCATAGCTGACTTTAGGCAAATCCGGCTCATCAGTAATACATATATATATATATATATATATATATATATATATATATATATATATATATATATTACCAAACTGCAGTCTTGATGACTGTACAGCGGCAAAGAAGTGGTGGTGTGGTGTAGTTGTGTCATAACAACCAGACTTCACAAGAACCCCCAAGAGAAGAGTGTCACTCTTGTTTCGAGAACAAGGGCTCCCATCTTCACTCATGACAAGGTAGCTACATGGATGGGTTCCACTTCACTCAACTCTCAAAAATGCTCAAAGACATCCCTATATATGTATAGAAAGCCCTTGCCCTAGTGTATCCCAAGTATTAACAAGCCATCGGTTGGGTGCAGTTTCTCTGGTCAGCACTCGTCGGTCTCTATCTCCCAGTTTCGGGGGTCTGATGACTCGGGGCACATTCCGACAATCTCCGTTCACCGTCCACTTCGTAATCACATAGGCCACTGTCGATTTTGAGTAATTCAGTTCTCTTGCTATGTCCTTTAAGTCTCAACTATTTCTGTGGTACCCCACAATTACCCCTTTCTCGAAATTGGACAACTCTGCACTTAATGAGATCTTGCATGTGATTAATGCCAATGCTGTTACCTATTTAACGGCGGAAGGCGTGACATACATCATGACCATAGATATCTTCATATGTATGGGTGTCCAAATAATTATTGGTAGACAGTGTATATAGCAAAGAGCAGGATCTGCTAACCTTATGTGGGTTGGGACACTGTACATAGCCACCTATGGTCACGTATAGAGATGAGCGAACACTGTTCAATAGAATACATATTCGATTGAATATCAGGCTGTTCGAGGTATTCATTTGGAATCGAATACCACGAGGCAAACGCAGTAAAAATTTGTATCCCCTACCACCTTCCCTGGCACTTTTTTGCACCAATTACTGCGCAGGGGAGGTGGGACAGGAACTACGACAACAGAGGCATCGAAAAAAAATCGGAAAAAGTAATTGGCTGGCTCAATCAGGTGACCTCCAATTTATACGAATGGTGGATTTAACATTCAATTAATTTGAGACCGTGAACTATGTGACTGTGAGACAGGGACAGATGTACAGGCAGGGTTAGCTAGGGATTACCTTTATTTAGGGGGGAATGTCACTCACACAGCTCTTTGGGGCTCTATCTAGACGGGATCCCTGTCAGCTTGCAATATGTGCAAGCTGACTTTTTCCCATAGAAATGCATTGACTAGCGTTGATTTGAAGAATGCCATATAGAGTACAGCATTCGGCCAATCAATGCTGGTTCTGCCGGGAGGAGGCGGAGTCTAAGATAGGTCCACAGCAGTTTCCATTGTGGTCCAATCTCAGATGTAGCAGTGCTGACACAGCTCTGCTACACGGAGAAGCAGCAGAGCTCAGAACAAACACAGATGCAGCAGAGCTGAGTGTGCAGCAGAGCTCAGCGCATGGCCAGCTCTGCTTCATCTCCGATGTAGTAGTGCTGGCCATGCACTGAGCTCGACTGTATCTCTGGAGTAGCCGAGCTCAGTGCACGGCCAGCTCTGCTTCATCTCAGATGTAGCAGTGCTGGCCATGTGCTCAGCTCGGCTGCATCTCCGGAGTAGCTGAGCGCATGGCCAGCTCTGCTTCATTTTTTTTTGTAGTTAATGGACAATAGTGCTGATGCAAGATACCGAACTATCAGCTGTGAGCAGGAGATCTCACTACCTACCAAAGGAACTACCACATGTTATCATGATGCATATGCTGCATATGTCCCTCATCTCTGCAAAAAAAAAAAAAAAGTTTTTTGCCTGTTATATCTACATGCTGTGACCCCCCCCTCCTCGTGTCCTACAACCACGGTCGGGCTGTATTATTAACATCACTTCATACAGAGAACTAAATGATCCTGCAGTGTGTCTGTGTTTCTTTCTTTTTAGTTGCTCTGATTCCTAGGATTTCTCTATCTGCCATGAGCTTGTATGTGTTTTCTCTCTTGTTATATACTACTGTACCATCTATGAAACTGTATCACTGAAATTTCCCCATTGTGGGACTATTACAGGATTATCTTATATGTTTTTCTCCTATATTTTTCACCTGAGATTTTTGGGGTTCATCATCCCTCATGAATCATTATTATTTTCGGGTGTCTCTTCAGACCCCGCAGTATAGCAAGAATATGGCCAGAGAAGGTTACGACAAATAATAAGCACTAATACTCACCTTCCCTCCCCTCTCCTAGTCTTCGTTGCAACATTTGGTACTCAATCTTCTTTGGTTATCTTCTGCCCCTTCAAGCTCCCCTGGGAGAACACTGATGCCTGTTGTTGGACCTCAGCACTCAGCTGGTGCATGCCATCATTACAAGAGGTTAATATCAGTTTTTATTATTATTCTGAAATATTCTCTTGAAAAGCCCCAGAATACAATAATAGCACTTCCATCTTGAAACAAAACCAGCAGGTGAACCTCAAAAATATTCAGAAAAAGTATCTCCGAGTACAGATGTGTCCACAACTTTCCTTTTGGCTTGACAAAGATCATTGACATGAGATGACCGGCTTTGAAAGCAAATATGATCTTGCATTACCCTGTCAAGAGCTGCTTATATATACATGAATTGCAGCATGTCTAGGGTTTTGGTAACAAGTTACGACAATGTATTAAATTTGTATCGTGAGAAATTGGAGTCCTTAACAAAGTTTGCTGAAAGGCCACATGTTTTATAGGGTAAAATTGGGAGGGGCTACATAACCGGCCATATACATACTGCAGATCAATGTACCATACTTGTAAAACTCATCTTCATTTCACAGCTCTATAACCAATAGTTGAAAAACACAACATCTTTTTTTTCAAAGTTGTGAGCTTCAGAGACCGCAGATGGTGCTTGGATTTGCTCCTCTTCGAGCTCTTGGGACCACTATAGCATTGAATAAAATATAACATTATGATTAAAGGAATAAAGAACTTGCCCCTGTTTTTG
Source organism: Leptodactylus fuscus (assembly GCF_031893055.1). Lineage (NCBI taxonomy): Eukaryota > Metazoa > Chordata > Amphibia > Anura > Leptodactylidae > Leptodactylus > Leptodactylus fuscus. Next base: position 19,407,706 of record NC_134273.1, on the reverse strand, counting down.
TGGTTTCCCATCTAATTCAATTCTGCCTTATTGTCTCCTCTCAACGCTTTATCTTCTCACCAGCTGAGAAAGACCCAACGTTGACTTTCCAATTGTCGCCGCTCCCCTCTGTGTTAAGTCGTACCACGCATTCAAGCCTCCCTTCAAGGATGTTACGATGACTTTATTCCAGATCCTGGTAGGGTAAGACCTGCGTGTACACAACTTCAAACCCACTCTTATTTCCATTCCTCACCCATTTCTTTTTGTAATGTAATCCTGTCCCTTTAGATTAATGCAGGACCTTCGGTTCACCACCAGGGGTTCTGGCTGTCGTCTAACAGATCACAGTGACTCGGTGGGGAGCATGAATGAATATGTAGTGTGTTCCCACTATGAATACATCATTGCCTCTGCCTGTAGTTAAATAATGAGTTAAACTTGAATAGCTGCTTAATGTCTGAGTCTATTTCACACTTTATGTGATGCTCATTGAAATCATGATTGTCTTTGATAGTGTTATTCGAATGAGTTATCGACTTCACAAAGATGAAGGCACACGGCATCAATCCGTCAATAGTCATACAGCTGTAATTTTGGCTCCGTCCAGGCTCTGTACACATATTTGTTATTTTATGAGTTTGTATTTCTTGTTACAATTATTTATCTCGCGCTGTATGTCTTGTATCAAATTGCGCCTCTCTTTTATCAGCCTTTCTCGTATCTCCATTACAGGCTTGCCGCATCTGAGTGAAGAAGCAGCAGGGGCTCGGCTAATACCCCTATGTGCAATTTACATTGTCATCAATTCTTAATGACATTGACACAATTATAGATGATGTCATGATATGAAAGCTCAATAGCGGTTTTATAGGAGGCTTGCGGTGATAAATATGAGTTATGATCAAGGCACCGACAGATTCTACAATCTTGTACTGTCAAAGAATTGTTACTGTAGATGGGGCTTCGAGAAGAGTTCTCGGAGTATATATTATATGTATATAAGATCCTGCTGACACTATTACTGGAGCCATAAACGTTCCAGATCCTTTCACAGTAACAGGTCCCAATTAGAGATGAGCGAATGGTAAAATGTTCGAGGTTCGATATTCGTTTCGAGTAGCCCCTCAATATTCGACTACTCAAATCGAATATCGAACCCTATTATAGTCTATGGGGGGAAAATGCTCGTTTCAGGGGTAGGCAACGTTCAATCAAATTATACTTACCAAGTACTTAAGAAGTCTTCTCCTTGCAGCGTCCCAGCGGCGTCTTCCGGCTCTGAATTCACTCTGCCAGGCACTACAAGCGGACATGCACAGTCGGCTCTGCCCAGCCCCGATGCCTGGCAGAGTGAATTCAGAGCCGGAAGACACCGCGGGGAAGCTGCATGGAGAAGACTTCTAAAGGTAGGAGAAGAACCAGCGTTGATTGGCCGACTGTATAGCATTCAGCCAATCAATGCTGGTTCTGCATCGAACTTTTACATTCGAACAGCGAGTGGTACTCGATCGAGTATGAGTATTTTGAATAGCGTAGTATTCAATCGAATACCTACTCGATCGAGTACTACTCGCTCATCTCTTGTCCCAATGGCTCCTGATGGATTCCATTAAAGAGTTAATCCTATTTTGGCAAATCGCTGTTGAGGTGTGAATTGCTGCTCTCCTTCCCAACCTCTATGGGATTTTCAGGAGTGACGTTGCTCTACGTTGCTTCTATAACTTCGGTAGAGGAGAATGGAAGCAATGAGAGCGCCATAGATCACCCATATTTCTGTATCTTTAGTGTTGCTAAGCAGTTATTTTTTTTTATCACAGTAGTGATCATTCCATCTCTTTACGTCCTTTCCCTAGCCCCCACCATTCCTGAGTTATTTTCTGCACCCGATATGCTGATTTGGCTTTCTGGCAGGTGGGCAGTCCTTGGCTGGAGACAACAGTCTGGGTATGGCACACATGATAGTAAAGATCCTAATATTAGATGCTGAAAATAACAGAACAGATTGCTCAGGAATGGTGGGGGCTAGAGAAAAAGTTCTAACTGCGTTGGAGTCAGTGGAGTAACGCCTAGTGAAGAATGCAAAGAGATGGAGGTGGTGAAAGGCCCTTTCCAAAATTCATTTTGGATCCAATTCGAATTTGCTGTCAAATTTGATTTGGTTCAAATAAATTCCATCTCATTGCCCTAAAAAGTTATGCTTGGTACTTTGCAACTCCCCATCACTGTATCCAACCGTTTCAAGCTCTTTAACCCCAATAGTAAAGTCAAAGTGACAGCACAATACCTGGCTATGGGAATGAAGTTGGCAGTCAAGGAATAAAAAACTGCCTGTCTAATTTTTTATGGGGTTTTTTATCACAAAATATCCCTTTTCTTTCTCCTCTTCTGACTTGTAAAATAGGGGCGATCCCTGGGATGAATTCCAAAAATTTTGGATTTTCCAAAATGCTAAACTTTTAGGAAACTCTGAAACAATTCATTTGTTGCTGAACAGGTTCACTCATCGCTACCTGAGGGCCTTGTTATCCATATCCAAGACTTGACACAAATTATAGTCGGAGTCAGCCTTAAAGAAGACCTATCACCTCTTCTGGTAGGTCTTGTTGGAATTGTACATTGTGTCGTTCTGAGTCTCAGAAATTTATGAATAAATTGACAACTGGGTGTTACCAGTCAGGGGTTGTGCCTATACAGTCTGACAACAACCAATCAGCCCTGAGCATTGTGCTATAGCTTACACTTTTGAAGAGTGGAATGTTAACACCCAGTTGTCAATTTATTCATAAATTTCTAGGTGAAGTAACAAAGCTCCAGGAATATTAATTAATGGGGAATACAGGTAATTACCACCACAGACATGTCAGAGAGCCAACAGGACCTTTTTAATATTAGGGTTAGATTGACTGAACTCTTCAATTTCAGTGGGATCGCCCGGTTGACCATAAGTCACCATCACATGGGATCTATTCATCTCTGTTCTATGGAGCCATATTCCTACTGTGTGCTGCTGTATGATGCCCCAGTAAGGAGGTATATAGCAACTATATTCAATCTGAGAGGATATGCTTCTAGAGAAGAATACCTGTATAATACAACAACCTATGGGATATGACATGACCTTATTACTATGCTTCAAATTCAGTCCATACAGTGGTAAAATCTCAAACAATCTTAAGCAATATCACACACATAAAGGCTCAGCATAAAGTCTACATCACTATGTACCATGCAATGGCATTTGTTGCCCAGAATATGAAATACAAAAGAAAAGTATACCCATGCTTGCAGCGCTGGAGTCCTGGGTTGCCAAAGACTACATCTGTAAGGAGTTTGCATATTCTCCCTGTGTTTGTGTGGGTTTACTCTGGGTACTCTGGTTTCCTCCCATACACTCTAAAGACACACTGATAGGAAATTTACAGTGCAGGCCATAAGTATGGATACACCCAGATATAAATACACCCAAGGTCTCCGGATCCCACTCCCTTGGACTTCTATCTCTGGGCCATTTGAAGGCTATGGTGTACTTCATGGAGATCCAGGATGTGGGGCACCTGAAACAATGGATACAGGATATAACAACAATAAATAAAGCTATGTTAAAAATGAGCACACCATTGTTCTTCTTGTGAAATTCTCCATGTGTTTGATATGTCACATGACCCCCTTCCCACTGTAAAAAGTATTCCAAAATGGTGGCTTTGCAGATGCCGACTATAGGTGTCACCCAGCCTCAAAAGTTTCCCCCCTCCCATGTACTAATATGCCACAAAGGTGATATCAGCAACCACTTCCATTTTCTCTGGGCGTATCCATACTTATGGTCCACCCTGACGATTGTGAGTCCTATATGGGGCAGTGACCACAATGTCTATAAAAGTGCGGTGGAATAAGATGGCACTATACAAATAAGCTAAATAAGTAAAAAAAGAAGGGGATGCAAGTACATACATTATGTTAGAATACCTTGGGTGAATGGAATCCAATGGAGTCCACCCGGCGTATCTGCACATGAACATAGAGTGACTATTGCCTCTACAGCTACATAGAGGTCCAACAAATTCCCCAGGGACCCTATAATGTCTCAGACATCTTAAAGGTTGCTTGGACCCCTACTACAGTCTTACGCATGAAACTCTACTACGGCAAAGCGAGAGGAATAAATCAGTCACCGTAACCAGCCTCAGATCCAGAGTCTAATATTCACAATTCTCTTAGCGTTCCATACATTCGAAAGATAAAGAAGAAGAAAAAAAAATCACAATGGTTATATACTTAGCTTTTCCCAAACCCGAATCTTTAAAAAAAAAAAATAATAAACATAATTAGATCAGCAAAGGGACCCGACTTGAAAGTACATAATTCTCCAAAACACATCTGACAGGCGATTCTAAAAGTTTTCCTCTGGAAATGCTTAAATATTAAATAATCCGTGAAACTGCCCTAGAAACTCAAGTTATCTTTTCCAATTTTATTTTATTTTTTTGTTGGAAAAACTTCTTTGTTTCGCTAACGACAAATCTCTGGTGCTTTGTAACGGTGTTATTGAACAAGTTTAATGATTTGCAGAGGACCTCTTCTAAAGGCATTACCGGGCAACATGAGATTAAAAATGTACGATTGTACAGGCTCTACTAGAGTAAATGAAAATATTTTATGCAGCTACCAAGAAGGGCCTCCAGAGATCAAATTAGAACCTTGCTGTGAAGGGAGATGTTTAGGCATGCCGCAGAATTATTTATGGCTATGTTCGGCTCACGAGAGAATAAGCGGACATTACATTTAAATTAAACAAAGGGGAGGAAAAAGAGGTTTTTTTTGTAATTTGACTGCTAATGATAATTCTGAAGGCTCGGCTTAAGTATTAGGCAATGGAAATAATGGCTTGATACAATCGACTTGTAGAATCAAGTCTGGACTTGCGGCACCGAATAATGACCTAGTTTTTTCAAAAAACTAAGTTTTATGTTAAACATGTTTTTACATATTATTATTGTCCGTGCCCTTTTGTATTTAAAACATTATCATGTCTTGCAAATTTCACTCTGGCCACTAAGGGGGCGTTCACAATACCGTAAGTAGTGTCCGTTGCAAGATTTTAACAATGGACGATAGTAGAATCGTCATAAGTCCATTGAAGATCCCATTGATTTCAATGGGATTTTATCTGTTGTCCGTTAGGGGTCGTCCACACAACCACTGGTGATCATCAGTAGTGTCCGTTACTAGGGTTGAGCGGATCTTGACTTTCCAGGATCGATTTTAAAATCCGATTTCCGATCATTTTTCATTCGAACCCGATCTTGATCCCAATTCCGATCCCAATGCAAGTCAATGGGATTTTTTATTAATCGGAGATCAGATTTTAAAAGCAATCCTATTCACTATACAGCATGGAATCTAACAATTGAACGCTTTAATTGTTAGAATCCACGCTGTGTAGTGAATCACTAAGTAGCCAGAGGATTTTTTTTTAATCCTCTCTCTACTTAGTCCTCCCTGGTGTCAACTTACCTGCAGAGATGGCTGCTCCGGTGCCCGGTGTTCTTCTTCGCCTTGCTGCCACTCCACGCTGCTCTTCTCGCCCGCTGCCCCCTGCTTCCCAGATTAGGAGAGTGTGGCCGGGTTAGGAGAGTGTGGGCGGGTACTGGGAGGGGAGACGTCTCGTCTCCCCATCCTGTACCCGCCCACACTCTCCTAAGCCACAAGCCCCGCCTTCCTAGCTCTTTAAACACTAACCTGGGAGGCGGCAGCAGCGAGGCGAGAAGAGCAGCGTGGAGCGTCAGCGAGGCAAAGAAGAAGGAGAAGACTGTGCACCAGAGCAGCCATCTCTGGAGGTAAGTAACTACTAGAGATGTTAGTTTAGTCTCCCATTAGAATGAATGGAGGCAGCCGGCGCACAGGGGGTTAAGACTGTGTGCCAGCTGCTTCCATTCATTTCTATGGAACCGCAGTGGAGCCTTCACACTGAGTATACTCTCCACTCAGAATGAACGGAGAATATACTCAGTGTGAAGGCTAAGCAAAGCATTGTGGGAAATAGTACCGATCTCGATTCCCACCTAAAAAGATCGTGTTCGGAATTCCAATCGCGATCGTGAAATTTTCTCGATCGCCGATCGGAATCTGATCTTTTCCGAACACGATCGCTCAACCCTATCTGTTACAAGATTTTAACAATGCACACTGGCAGAATCCTTATAAATCCATTAAAAATCCCATTGATTTCAATGGGATTTTATCTGTCGTCCATTAGGGGTTGTCCAGACTACCACTGGTGACCATCAGTAGTGTCCTTTACAAGATTTTAACAATGGATGCTAAAAGAACCATCATAAGTCCATTGAAAATCCCATTGATTTCTGGTGTCTATTAGGGGTCGTTCACACTACCACTGGTGAGCAACAGTAGTTTCCGTTACAAGATCTTCACAATGGACACGCAGAATTGTCATAAACCCAATAAAAATCCTATTGCTTTCAATAGGATTTCATCTGGTGTCCGTTAGGTGTCATTCTAACTATCGATGGGGACCATCAGTAATGTCCGTTACAAGATTTTAACAATGGACACTAGCAGAACTGTCAGAAATCCATTGAAAATCCCATTGATTGCAATGAGATTTTATCTGTTGTCCGTTAGGGGTCGTTCTTTTTAACATTAATGTCTATGGATAACGGACAGTGACGGACGGGATTCCGCTATACTGTGCATTGTTACTGTCCATTTTTTTGATGCATGTGATCAGAAAGCAGAAACAAAATAAAGCAAAAAACAGAGAATAAAACCGGACACTAATGGACACATATTAAATGGATCACTTTAAAAAAAAAAACAGATACATTAATAATGTCCATTAATGTCTGGTATGATAGGGGGTCCACGACCACATATTTTTGTTATATTAGAGCACCTTGGCAAGACATATAAAATAATTGTGTTCCTTTTTTTTACCAAGGACTTTAATTTTATCTAATTTTTATTTTTCGATATTTTTTTTATACCCTGTGATTTTTATTTATTTATTTATTCATTTTTTATTTTTTATTTTTTTTGTGTGTATTTTTCTTTCTGCTGGTTACACACCCGGTGGTGTTCAGTAAAACACAATCACACAGAAAATTTCCCCCAGAAGATAGGAAAACACTCAACGGTAAGCTGGAAAACCAGGAAAGCAAAGAGTTAAATCAACACGCTAGCGATGTCCATAAGCCCAGTTACAGATATACCTGTCTGTGGGGTATAGTAGATTTTAACACTATTATTTCCAGAGCGCACAGCGTAGAGGGAAAACCGCTCACCAAATGTAATAAATCTTCTTTATTGCAGCGTAGGTTGGTACAGCGTGCAATATCTGGCCTACAGTCGTTTTGCGTTAGTGTAAGTTTCCTGAAGGTCCTAAAAGACCTTTGGGGGACGTTTCGACATTGCATTATTCTTCTTATTTTCTTTCGCTGATTCCACCTGTAACTTGGGCTGATACATTATTAATATTATCTGCAAAAGATCAACTTATGTTAAAATCAGCATTGGCTAGCTCCGTTACCCTGCCGCACTGGGGTCTACGGTTCGATTCTAACCAAGGACAACATCTGTATGGAGTCTGTATGTTCTCTCCGTGTTATGTTGGTGCTGGATAAGCCCAAGCTATATATAAGCTATACAGTATATCTTGGTGCTATATAAGCAAGATATATAAATAACGTGTAAAGATCTGTTAACAGATTCCCTATATACCGCCATAACTTCATGGAATGCCAAATAATTTGTCATGGAATATTCATATAGGACAAACCACTACAAAATAATACTATTAATGAGGTCAATTTTTTTTCCCAAAATTCTACCCACTGAAACATTATCTCCCCTGTTTACACCCCATGTAATCCCCTTTAAGACACTTTCTCACAGTGGTTTTAATTGCCCGACACTTAGGGTTGTTTATTTATCTTATTTACCGATGTCAATCTTAGTTACGTTAATATACATGTGGGACACATCAAGACATTGTTACTTGACACATTGTATCCCCAAGGACTCCATAGGGTTACAAAGGTCCTAAAGAAAAAAAATAAAAAAAATAAAAGGAACATTATGTGGTCAATTCATCAATATATTATTTGGTGACATTAGGTTTTTAGATTGAAATGAAATTCTAGTCATTGTAAATTTTTGCCTTTAATATAACAAATATACACATTGCCTATGTTCTTAGGTCACAATTGTCCAAGTCTAATATCACGGCAATTATTTTGACTCTGATATGTGTGCCTCTTACCTTTTCCAAAAAAAAATGGACCTTATTTATCACATTACGAGCTTGTTAAATTATTGTGATATGAAAACTTTGCAGGTTGCAATTCACATCACAGCCATTGGGTGGCCACCTATAGACACCTACAGGATAAACAACTCCTGGCACAGTATCTCACACAATTATGTTTTATATGAAAGCTGGTCATTTCAGGCCACATATCCTGGGATTTGTCCAGGTTAAGCTCTACAGGTGGTGAAAACTTGCATAGGTGTATGGTCTCCTAGTTTGTCTCGGATGAACTTAAAGGAGTTGTCCACTTTCAGACCAATATTGAGAAACAAATGTTATTGTTTGTATAATAAAAGGTTATACAATTTTCCAATATACTTTCTGTATCAATTCCTCACGGTTTTCTAGATCTCTGCTTGCTGTCATTCATTCTGTTACTTCTAGTGGATAAAAGTCTGATCATGGTCATGTGATTTATGGTCCATGGTCATGTGATTTACGGTCCATGGTCATGTGATGAGTACACAGGTGCACAGCTGATTACCAGGCAGATGTTTAATTACTGGGCTGTGACTGTAACGAGCAGTGCACCTTTGTGATTACAATATGTCCATGGACCGTAAACCACATGACCATGGTCAGAGCTTTATCCACTAGAGTTAAGAAGAATGAATGACAGCAAGCAGAGATCTAGAAAACTATGAAGAATGGATACAGTATGTATATTGGAAAAATGTACAACTTTTTATCATGCAAACCATAACATTTGTCTATCAATATTGGTCTGAAAGTGAACAACTCCTATAAATTAACACTGCCACATGTATTATAGTAAATTATAATATTATAATAATAGGTGGAGGAGTAAAAACTAGAGATGAGCGAACAGTAAAATGTCCGAGGTTCGATATTCGTTTCGAGTAGCCCCTCAATAGTCGACTACTCGAATCGAATATCGAACCCTATTATAGTCTATGGGGGAAAATGCTCGTTTCAGGGATAGGCAACGTTCGATCAAATTATACTTACCAAGTCCACGAGTGAGGGTCGGGCTGGATCCTCCGAGCAGTCTTCTCCGTGCAGCGTCCCCGCGGCGTCTTCCGGCTCTTCATTCACTCTGCCAGGCATCGGGCCTGGGCAGAGCCGACTGCGCATGCCTGCACTACAAGCGATGCCTGGCAGAGTGAATGCAGAGCTGGAAGACGCCGCGGGGACGCTGCACGGAGAAGACTTCTAAAGGTAGGAGAAGAGCCAGCGTTGATTGGCCGACTGTATAGCATTCGGCCAATGAATGCTGGTTCTGCATCGAACTTTTACATTCGAATAGCGAGTGGTACTCGATCGAGTACGAGTATTTCGAATACCGTAGTATTTGATCGAATACCTACTCGATCGAGTACTACTCGCTCATCTCTAGTAAAAACATAAAAAACATTTATATTCATCTTCACTCACTTCTTTTGGATGTCTGATACTCTCTGGTGATGTCATGCACCTGAGGTCACTGCTGAGGCCTTTGATTGGGCCAAAGTGGACACATGGACACACCGAGAGCCATAACATCAACATGGAGATCAAGAGAAAGTGCTGTACTCATTTGCACAAAAATAGCAATATCTCTACAACTGGGGCAGCTATTGACAAGAGTAAACCACTTCTTGATTCTGGTGAACCCAGCGCCGCACCTCTCATGAGGCGACCTGAAGCAACCGCTTTAGGCGGCACTGTGTCAGGGCCCCGGGGGGGGGGGCGTCATTTTTACCGACCTAAGCCAGTCCAGGACAAGCTGTCGTCCGCCTCAGGCGGCAAAAAGGCTAGTTTCACCCCTGGGTGAACCTAACCTATCTATCTGGGGGAAAGGGCTGATATGCTAAGTTCTGATGATAGACTTCCTTTAAGATTTGAGATTGTCATCTTGGGCATCCCAGACCTTTTGCTATTAATTGGCTTACGGCAGGTTGACATCTGTGCCCGGTCTTTGTGGGTTTCCATCTTCTGCCGAAAGGAGATGGAAACCCGATAGTCAGTGTCCGGCATGAGCGTCTTCTGGTCTCCGTGGTGAAACCGTTTTTTTTTTAACCAGACATGTCCTTTTGCCGTGGAGACCAGAAGACACTCAAATGAATGGGTTTCAAAATTGACTGCCGGTTTCCGTCTCCTGTCCAGTTTCTCGGGCAGAAGACGGAAACCTAAATCGGAGACCGGGCGCCAATGTGAACCCGCCCTTAGGCACATTCTTCTGGAATTCTATGGTTTCCTTCCGAGTTTCCCTTTACTGTTGACTTTTAATGCAACAAAAAATAAAAAGTTGCCAAATCATCTTTAAGTTTAGAAGCAGCCAAATGCTTAATGACTTCTTCATTTGTGATATTCAAGCATTTCCAAGACTGCTGAATGAGGAATGTGGAAGGGAGATTCTCTGATTAGCTTCATTGATTTCTACTTGGAAATGCTTTACTTAACTTCAGTCACTTTTGAGTTGAGTCTTAGACTCCTCGGAGCTCCTTAATGTACAACTAACATAAATCTATGCTGAGAACGTTCGCTCGGTATTTGTCTCATTACTGGATCGGTAACGGGCTGTTGACAGGTTAGAAGACAATGTGTTGATAAACTGCTACAAATTAGCAGAGCATATTATGACAAGACAGGCGCTGGCGTCAGGTTTAGCGACTTCTAGATTACGGCACGCAATTATTTGTAAACGACTATTGATTCTCGTATAAATAAAGTTTTTGTGTTTTTTTATCTCTCCGGTCTCTGTTCTCTGTGCCACTTAGATCTCTTTCTTTTAAAACAATCACGTCCTATAAATGAAAGCTAATTCCGTTCGCTGGAACGTTCCGGTCTTAGACAAATGAGCGGCATTGTGAGCGCATCGTCGGGATACATGACTTTTAATATTAATAATGTTTTGGATTCTATTAAGTATTTATCTTAGCGACAGATAAAACTTTTAAATTAGCTATCTGTCTGGAGGAGAATTAAGCATGTCAGGTAAAATGGCTGTTGTATTGCTACAATCGTGTTATTTGTCAAATTACATTTTTATTATCATTGTTTCGGCTCTTAATTTTTTTTAAAGTAAATTGGAGCGTTCAAGAACACGACATTTGGAATGGATGAGCGGATAACTGGTGACTGATAGCAAATGCAAGTCCCATGAGTTGAAAAGTTGGCAAATAATAAGCTGCATTTTAACCCCTTAAGGACCAGGCCATTTTTTGGTTTCGCATTTTCGTTTTTCCCTCCTCACATTTCAAGAGCCATAACTTTTTCATTTTTCAGTTCACAGAGTCACATGATAGCTTATTGTTTGCGGGACAAATTGTACTTTGTAATGGCACCATTCAATATGCTGTGCAATGTACTGGGAAGCTGGAAAAAAATTCAGAATGAGGCGCAATTGGAGAAAAAATGCATTTGCGCCATTTTCTTATGGGTTTACTTTTTACAGCATTCACTGTTTGGTACAAATGACATGTTACCTGTGTTCTACGTGTCAGTACAAACGCGGTGATACCAAATTTATATAGTATTTGAAATTTTTTGATACTTTTAAAAAAATGATAAACTTTGCAAAATAGAAAAAAAAATTTGTGTCATCATGTTCTAACACCTGTAACTTTTTCATATTTCCATATATGGAGCTGGTTGTGGTGTCTTTTTATGCAGGACAAGATGACGTTTCTATTGATACCATTTGGGGAAAGATCCGATGGTTTGATCACTTTTTATTCAATTTTTTATAGGAGGCAAAGTGTTGAAAAAAACGCTTTTTGGCTGTTTTTATTTTTTTTGCCGCTACGCCGTTCGCAGTACGGGATAAATGTTTTAATATTCTAATAGTTCAGGCATTTTGGAGCGCAGGGATACCTAATATGTTTATGTTTAATGTTCTTTAATTACTTTTATAGCTGATCTAGGGAAAGGGGGGGTGATTTGAACTTTTATATTTTTTTTAATTTTTTTAATACTTTTAAAAACTTTTTTTTTTCTTCTGTTACATTTATGATCAGACCCCTTAGGTACCTTGAAACCTAGGGGGTCTGATCGCCCATACTATTCACTGCAATACTACAGTATTGCAGTGAATAGCAAAATCGCAGCACTTCTATTAGACGATGCCTCTGGCCTCTGGCATCGTCTAATAGATCTAGTGCAGAGACAAGCCTGGAAGCCTTCAATAGGCTTCCGGCTGTCATAGCAACCGATCACCGCCCTCATGTGACGTTCAGGAGGGCGGCGATCGGCGAAACATGGCGGCGCCCATGCCGCCGGCGCCGTTTACACACTGCGGTCACGTTTGACCGCAGTGTGTAAAGGGTTAACAGCAGCGATCGGCTCGGGCACCGACCGCTGCTGTTAGTGGCAGGTCCTGGCTGTATTATACAGCCGGCATCTGCCCTGTGTGGAGCGAGCTCAGCGTGTGAGCTCGCTCCATACATCCCCATGCGACCCATGACGTACAGTTACGTCAAGGGTCGCTAAGGGGTTAAAGGGTACAACCTATTTTATTGCTTAAAGGGGTATTCCACTTTCAGACCAATGCAAAGAGAATTGTGTTATTGTTTGTATACTGAATTTAAACTTTTACAATAAGCTTTCTGTATCAGAAGCCTCAGCTTTCTGTCATTCATTCCTCCTACTTCCAGTGGATAAAAATCAGTCCATGGTCATGTGATAGACAGTCCATGGTCATGTGATAGACAGTCCATGGTCATGTGATAGACAGTCCATGGTCAGGTGATAGACAGTCCATGGTCAGGTGATAGACAGTCCATGGTCAGGTGATATACAGTCCATGGTCAGGTGATAGACAGTCCATGGTCATGTGTTATACAGTCCATGTAAGGAGCACACAGGTACAGAACTCATATTACCACAGCACAATAATCAGACATCTGCCTGGGATGAGCAAACTGAATTTTCCAAAGTGTTGGTTCAAGTTTGACCCCAAAACTTTTGGGGTCCATCACCTATGAAACACTTTTAAACTCTGAGGACTCCTCAGACCCAGGAGTGCAATAAGTGAAGGCCCAGGAGAGGTGAATAAAAATAAGAAACACACTCACCTTGCCTCACCTCTCCAGAATTTCTGGTAGTCCTCCAGCATCCTCCTCAGGCCTCTTCTTGCCTCTGGCTAACATCACACAACCGCTGAGGCCCAATCATATGGGGCATGTTGACACCATAACACTGGGTCAAAGCATCATGATTAGAGATAAGCGAGTACTATTTGAAACTCCCGTTTTGAATAGCACAAACCCATAGGAATGAATGGACGCAGCCGGCACGCAGGGGGTGAAGCAGCTGGCCGCCGGCAAAGTCTGCATGCCAGCCGCTTCCATTCATTCTTATGGGTGCGTGCTATTCGAACGCTCATCTCTAATCATGATGTTTATGCACCCCACATAACAACTGAGGCCCAAAGATAGGTCACAGTACTGACCCCGGCACATAACATCAGCCATATGTGGGAAGAGACCTTAAAGAGGACCTTTCATGTTCTTGGTCATATGTGATTTTATATACCGCTAGAAATCCGACAGTGCACTGAATACAGCACACTGTCATCTTTCCCGTTATGTTCCCTGAGGGAAGAGCTATCGGTGCTGTTATCAATTGCTCTAAACTGTCAGAAGGGCGTTACTGGCAATCTGTGAAAAACACCCCTCCTGACAGTAGTGTCCATAGCGCTAAACTGCCAGGGGGGCATTCTTTACGATGATGCTGAGTGGTGAAGAATGCCCCTTTCCCCTCCTGACAGTACTCGTCCATAGACTACTACTGAGGGGGGCGTTCCTCATCGCTCAGCGTCATCGATGGGTGGTAAGGAATGCCCCCTCTTACAGAATAGCACTATGGACACTACTGTTAGGAGGGGCGTTCCTCACAGACTGTTAGAAACACCCTTCTGACAGTTCAGAGCTATCGGTAACCGCACCGATTCCCCAGATCACATAATGCAAAAGCTGACAGTGCGCTGAATTCTAGCGGTATATAAAACCGCATGTGCCTGAGGACATGAAAGGTCCTCTTTAATAGATTGCTCTGGGAGCTCTGCAAGGATGTCCTCTGAGGGCATAATGAGTAGGCATTGACACTATAACCAACCCCCTATGCCCCTTTGTCACCTTGAACACCTTTGCTGCCATTGCTGTCATGCAGTACTACATTTCTCCTCTAGTGGCCGCTGTTTCACATTGATATCACCTACATATCGGGGGTTGCCGGTAGAACAGCTGATATCCCGGCTGCCTTCAGTCCTTAAAAAAAAATTCTTAATTAAACAAACCAATTCATTTCGGCTCAAGTGTACAACAAATATGTTAAAACCGAATAATAGCAAAATGCATAAAAAGGCCAAAATACATGTCACATTTTAGAAATATACACAATAACTCAATTGATTTCTCCTAAATTAATTTCCCATAGTCAGAAATTACAAATAAATGTCATAAACCAAATATTTTCAATGTGTCAAACTGACATTTAAATTTTTCATTTTTTTTTTTTTTTTCCGCAGATTTTCTCAGGCTGATGTACACTAGGCGTTCTATTTCAAGCACTATGGAAATTCACATATTTATAAAATTATTTCCCTCGGCAATTGGAATTGTGTGCTTTTACATTTGAAACCGTAACCTTTCAAATTACGTAAGCCATTAGATGTATTTAAAAACACATCAATCATTTTCGGAGCCGTTTGATTGTTTTTCAGTAAAACCTTTGCCCCCGTTGGGCAAAAAAGTTCAAAAAATGTATTTGCAAAAATTGTATTAAATTAGACAAAATAGAAACAAAGCCAGCGAAAGTCGAAAATTGTAATCAGCCGTAGAACAGGAACCGTGTTGCAGGGTAATTTATGATGAACGTTGTTGTTATTAGTTTTACCGATCGTCATTTCTGTGTCGCATTAAAAGAGCAAATTAATGAGCTATCGAAAACATGGGACGAATGAAAACAGCGGGTTGTAAGCCGCAATATGTCTTAATGTATAGAATTTCATCAATTAATACATGACACATATTAACTATTTAATAAAATTATTGTGGGAATAAATCCCCAGAAAATAATTATTTTAGTTTATTTGTATTTTATTGGATTATATTTTTTTCGTTCTGCTTTTTTAGATTTGCAATTTTCTTTATCTACTGTATTTGTAGCTATGATGCTTTATATTTGTTAATCATGCTGCTGTATACTGTGGCATAACTAGGAACGGCGGGGCCCCGTGGCGATCTTTTGACATGGGCCCCCCCTTGACTGACGCCCGCCGAAGACCCCGACTGACCCCTCCCCCACATTCCTGTGCTCTCTATTATTCCCCATAGAGACCCATGCGCACACTATTATGCCCCATAGTGGCCCCTGCACACAGTACTATTCCCCATAGTGGCCCCTGCACACAGTATTATGCCCCATAGTGGCCCCTGCACTCAGTATTATGCCCCATATTTTCCCCTGCACACAGTATTATGTCCTATAGTGGCCCCTGCACTCAGTATTATGCCCCATAGTGGCCCCTGCACACAGTATTATGCCCCATAGTGGCCCCTGCACACAGTATTATGTCCCTTAGTGGCCCTGGCACACAGTATTATGCACCATAGTGGCCCCTGCACACAGTATTATGTCCCATAGTGGCCCCAGTACACAGTATTATGCACCATAGTGGCCCCTGCACACAGTATTATGCTCCATAGTGGCCCCAGCACACAGTATTATGTCCCATAGTATCCACTGCACACAGTATTATGCCCCATAGTGGCCCCTACACACAGTATTATGCCCCATAGTGGCCCCTGCACACAGTATTATGTCCCATAGTGGCCCCTACACACAGTATTATGCCCCATAGTGGCCCCTGCACACAGTATTATGTCCCATAGTGGCCCCAGTACACAGTATTATGCCCCATAGTGGCCCCTGCACACAGTATTATGTCCCATAGTGGCCCCAGTACACAGTATTATGCCCCATAGTGGCCCCTGCACACAGTATTATGCTCCATAGTGGCCCCAGCACACAGTACTATGTCCCATAGTGGCCCCTACACACAGTATTATGTCCCATAGTATCCCCTGCACACAGTATTATGCCCCATAGTGGCCCCTACACACAGTATTATGCCCCATAGTGTCCCCTGCACACAGTATTATGCCCCATAGTGGCCCCTACACACAGTATTATGCCCCATAGTGGCCCCTGCACACAGTATTATATCCCATATTTTCCCCTGCACACAGTATTATGTCCCATAGTGGCCCCAGTACACAGTATTATGCCCCATAGTGGCCCCTGCACACAGTATTATATCCCATATTTTCCCCTGCACACAGTATTATGTCCCATAGTGGCCCCTGCACACAGTATTATGTCCCACAGTGGCCCCAGTACACAGTATTATGCACCATAGTGGCCCCTACACACAGTATTATGCCCCATAGTGGCCCCTGCACACAGTATTATGCCCCATAGTGGCCCCTGCACACAGTATTATGCCCCATAGTGGCACCTGCACACAGTATTATGTCCCATAGTGGCCCCAGTACACAGTATTATGCACCATAGTGGCCCCTGCACACAGTATTATGCTCCATAGTGGCCCCAGCACACAGTACTATGTCCCATAGTGGCCCCTGCACACAGTATTATGCCCCATAGTGGCCCCTACACACAGTATTATGCCCCATAGTGACCCCTGCACACAGTATTATGCCCCATAGTGGCCCCTGCACACAGTATTATGCCCCATAGTGGCCCCTGCACACAGTATTATGCCCCATAGTGGCCCCTACACACAGTATTATGCCCCATAGTGGCCCCTGCACACAGTATTATATCCCATATTTTCCCCTGCACACAGTATTATGTCCCGCTGTGGACACCCATGAACAATTATTATACTCTGGGGTCTTTTCAGACCCCAGAGTATAATAATTGGAGACCCAGGGGAGATAAAAAAAAAATAAAAAGTAGGCCTGAACCTGCCCGAAGCGCGAAAAGGTAAGTAACACATTTTTTATGTTACCTTACCTCCTTTGGACCTCTGATCATTATACTCGGGGGCCTGAAAAGGAAGAGGAAATAGAGCGGTGTTCACACATTGCAACAAGAAACTGTAAGCAAAGAATCAAACTGAACACGCATCCTGAACCGCAGGTGGTGCAAAGACCCGAACAGGAAGATATATTACACTGCTCACATCTCTTGGTCTCAAGCTTATTACATTCTGGGGTCTGAAGAGAACCCAGAGTATAATAATGATTAATGGTGGTGAACCTCAAAACTTTGGACTTTTGGAAAATTTGTAATGAACATGACTTCTTAAGAGACATAATGCTTACCTTTAGTAGCAACTCAAGCTACTATATATTATCAATTGTAATATTGATGTTCATTTTCTCAAATGGCATATTTATCTGGTAGAAACAGAAGGGTAAAAAAATACATCATACAAGGAATGGAAGGCTCCGTCTGCATCGTCTATACCGCCATTCATAGAATAAGCTTCACACTGGGCTCCATTTCCCGAGAGCCTAAATCTAACCTTACCAACGTTGGGAAAAGCATCTTAAGTACAGAAAGAACAGTGTCAAGTTTAGTCTTCTCTACAGGTATCAGACTGAACATCATCGCTGAAAGGGCGAAGCACTTCTCAAAATGGTCTTCAAAATAGAACCATTGAAGATCTATGAAAGACAGAACATTCTATCGCGCTATAAACAACAGTGTGTGTTTTCTGTTACCAAAACACTTCGAACAAATATACAAGGAGAGAAACATAACAGTTTCACGGGGCATCCATGACTTCAAAATACTATGCCAGAGTTCAAACTGACTTGGTTATCAATGTTGCTACTGAAGACTTAAAGAGATTGTACAACAGCAGCAGACTGGAAATACTTGAGTTTGCAGACTTATTATTTTTTTTTTTTTTTTCTCATGCTATAAGAGTTTACAAGAAAGTTGTCATTATTATTGTTTTATACCACTAGGCAGAGATGTAGCTATAGGGGATGTTGAAGTAGCAGTCGTTCCTAGGTCCTTGTGCCTGTAGGCGCTCTGCTACATTAAAAGAGACCTGTATTATAGATGGAACGGAGCCCATGTTTTTTCAGGTTACACTACTGCTAGTACGTGTAGTAGCGAAGAAGAACTTGTAGTTGAATCTGTTTACTTTAGTCAGGTTCTTCTGAACAATAGAGTCAAAATATTCTTACAATTCCTCTTAAAGTGGAACTTGATTTAGATCAAAGCTTACCAAGAATTATAATTGTGCTTCCAAGTATTTCTCTCTACCCCAAAATTGGCTAATCCGAGTTGAATCCCCAAGTGATCGATAATATTAAAAAACAAACAAATTGGAATATTTGAGTCAAACCCAACTAGTGCCGAGGCGTTTCTAGTTATCATGATATAGTGACATCTTAGTGTTGGACACTAGCAAGTCTTTGTCTACACAGTAATTGATCCCTTTCATGATCATAAGGTCATCAGAATTACTACCTGGCTCAGTCAACTGAGCATCATTGGTCAATCTTTCCACCATCATTGTCTTTCATCCAAATTGAGTCCCCAATTGTTTGATTTTATTAAGTTTATTAGTTGGGAATAGAGATGAGCGAGTAGTACTCGATCGAGTAGGTATTCGGTCGAATACTATGGTATTTGAAATACTCGTACTCGATCGAGTACCACTCGCTATTTGAATGGAAAAGTTTGATGCAGAACCAGCATTGATTGGCTGAATGCTATACAGTCGGCCAATCAACGCTGGTTCTTCTCCTACCTTTAGAAGTCTTCTCCGTGCAGCTTCTCCGCGGCGTCTTCCGGCTTTGAATTCACTCTGCCAGGCATCGGGCCTGGGTAGAGCCGATTGCGCATGCCCGCTTGTAGTGCAGACATGCGCAGTCGGCTCTGCCCAGGCCCGATGCCGGGCAGAGTGAATTCAGAGCCGGAAGATGCCACGGGGATGCTGCACGGAGAAGACTTCTCGGAGGATCCAGCCCAACCCTCACTCGTCGACTTGGTAAGTATAATTTGATCGAATGTTGCCTACCCCTAAAATGAGCATTTTCCCCCCATAGACTATAATAGGGTTCGATATTCGATTTGAATAGTCGAATATTGAGGGGCTACTCGAAATGAATATCGAATCTCAAACATTTTACTGTTCGCTCATCTCTAGTTGGGATAGTTGAGTCAAACCCAACTAGTGACGAGGCATTTCTAGTTATCAGTGATATTTTGGTTGGACACTACCAAGTCTTTGTCTACACAGTAATTGATCCCTTTCAAGATTGATAGTTATTACTAGCTGGCCCAGTCGTCTGAGCATCATTGGTCAATCTTTACCCCATCGTTGTAATTCCTTTTCTTGACCTCTATCAGATATTATATTGATTCCACCACCTGCTGTTTCAACCTTCCAACTTGACTACATGAATACTAGTCATTCTCTTAATATTTTGTAAAATGTTTTCACCTGATATAACCAATTTCTTAGCATGACCATCCCATAGGACCACGGTTTCAGACAATTTATATAAGTATTAACGTAGAGGTCATACGTTCTTCCACCCATACACAGCAAAGTCAATTGAAGCCCAATGTTGGTGGGTCAAGCCAACTATGTTATGTGTGTAGGAAAAGAAAAATTGGTCATATTTAATTTTGTAATCCAATCCTTTTGTTTCTAGGGGACATAAGGAAAAATAACTTAGAGTATCAAGCTGAATGTTACTGTGTTTAAGATACAATGATCCTTATAAGATATGTCTTTGGTGCCCTGTTGAGTATCATTTGTTTTCAGTTACGTACCACCTGAATGGACTTCTCCATATTCTAGGGTCAACTGAAGAGGACAGTTGGATGACTATTGGGTTAAGTGGACTCTATACTGTAATATATTATACATATATTATGCATTTCCCCCCATAACTGGAATTTAGTGAATATCGGATCCCCGAGTTCTGTTTTAGATTCCCAATACCTCACGGTGCAATTATTCAATCATCTAAAATCCAACAATATCCTATTCCGAGTAATGAAATTTGTAGGCTAAATATACACTAAATAAAGTATATTGAGACACCATGCATGGCTCTGTCTAATGTGATTACATTGTGTTGTATGTAATTAACCAGAATATTATTACTCTCCAGCATTGCCCACTTATAGCGCTGCTCTTTCCTTAGGGGTTAGAATAAGACAGCAATATAATTCCTTATACGAGAAGGGAAATGTAGAAAATTTGATGGCTTACCAGTTGTCAATTATGAAACAATAAAGTCTAGGGTTAGAATTCTCCAGTGTCTTATATGGCAAAAAATGGGATTATAATAAAAAAAATAAGAGAAAATGACCATTCAGCAAATTGGCGAGAACATGAAAGCTTCTTCATCTCTTCCCATTACGGATTAATACTTATTTTACATTTGTAAGACATCCTAAAAGGATAAAATGCAATGGATAACTTACCTAGGTTCCTACTCAAGCTTCTTACCTATGCTTACAGTATTAAAGTAGCAATCTTCAGCATCATAAGGATGCATTTATAGCAGCATACTATAATTTGTAATATTTCGCTAAGTAAATTTTAATATTCGACTTGCTGATTCCTCATTTATGCAAATGTCACCATTAAGAACCTTGTAAGATATCTGACAAGGTGATACTGAAAAGATCAGAATGATAAATAAATGGGCAATATTAGAAATCTAAAACATTCTGATGGAAAAGTTGAACATCTCTTGAAAAATTGGAGCAAAAGAAATCTAGAAGGAAGAAAATGAATTCTCTAGTGCCACCAATCGGAGGAACCTGCCCTGTAAGTCAAGGTCTATAAGCATTACTAAGGATATTAGTCAAACCATAGACTACTCCAAAAAAGATGAGATGCCCATCGGTGTACAGCTGTTTTGAGGTTCTTGAACCTCAACAAAGCTCTTTAATGGGTAAGATTTTGACTTACAGAGCAACTACCTTCAAAAGGGGGCACTAGAGTTTTTGGTTTTTTTGAGGAGAGATTCAGTGGAGTAGATTAAATGGAGAACAGAATCATTGGAGAAGCCACCTATTAAAGGATGCTGGGATTGTTGATGTTGGTGAAAGGTCCTCTCTACGTACAGAAACCTATGAAATGGTTAAACTGTGAAAAGTAACCAAGCAAAACTGTTTACAATCTATATTTGTTAGATGGCGCACCTCAAAATCTTAGGTTTTCTTGTTGGTGGGACTCAACATGATCGGCTATAATCTGTACATGGAAGTAAGTGTCCAGTTCTCCTGCAGTGCCTCCAAAGGCCAAATGAAGCATTACAGTACATTCTACTTACTAAAAAAAATTTGGCCAGATGTTTGATGGGAGTCAATATGACAATGTGAAGTATGATTGTATATGTGGTTGTCAGACTTTTTCAGCAGTTCATCAACCTTATAAGCCTGGAATACCCCTTTAGGCTACAGACTATGACTACATTCACATGACAGTGAAACCTGGCTTCTTTTTTTTAACGAACGTCACACAGCAGGCATTAATTTCACTGCCATTGAATGGGAGCTATGCTCATGACTTACTATATTATATATGGTATATATAGTATATACTCGCTCATCTCTAGTTAAGACCATGAATGAAGGAACTTGTTTGCAACTTTAATTTTTGAATTTAACTCATCTACAAATTTAAATCTGGTTATGATCATGGGACAACCCATTGAATATGTGCCATAGCAAGTCGATCTGAGCTTGTCTAACATCATGTGAATGCTCGCCCCCCATCATCGGCCTGTGTAATAGGACCTCTAAGAATTACAGTCCTACAACTTATATCCTTAGCTCAGTTATCAGCTGATGATAAAAAATATCCAACTTCTTTCATCAGACATATATTTGTGACCACTACTGTAGTTACTTTGTATCTTAAAATCCCAAGCAAACAATTAGCAATTTGACAACTGATAACTTCTAAGACTAACTGAAAAAAAAAAGAAAAGTCAACAAAGATAAGGGGCTATCCAGCCCAAGTGTGAAGTCCCTACAGATTGACTGCAATTGACATGAACAAATAAATGGACAAAGTAGCTTATAAAAAAAAAAGAGAAGGAAAAATAAAAGCTGCAGAACAGTAAAACACTAAACAGTCGAAAGGAGAAAATCCCAGGCAGAAAAAAAAAAACAAATAAAATAATAATAATATTAATATTAATAATAATAAAGATACATACAACATAAAAATAAGGATAACCATATAACCAATTATAAACATATAAGTAAAGAATCAGAAACTGAAGATTGTTTTAGAAATGTTATTTCTGGGTCTATTCATACAATCTGTATGTTACAGTGAAGTCAAATAAAAAATAATATTAAAAAACCCATGAGGGGCTATATTGGAATTTGCATTTCTAATAGGGTTGAGCCGAACTTGAGATTTCAGGATCGATTTTAAAAATCCGATTTCCGATCATTTTCCAGCCGATCCCAATCATGAAATTTTCCCGATTGCCAATTGGAATCTAATCTTTTCCAACCCCGATCGCTCAACCCTAGTCAATGCTTCTCTATGGGAAAAGTCACTTTTAGGGTTGAGCCGATCTTGCGATTTCAATATCCGATTTCTGATCATTTTCCAGCCGGTCCTGATCGTGATTGCGATCGTGAAATTTTCTCAATCGCCGGTCCAGATCCGATCTTTTCCGATCCTGATCGACCAACCCTAATTTCTAATTATTGAATTACATTTATCTGCTAAAAATTGGATCTGTTGTTGGATCTCTTTTACGTCTATATGTCTCAAATTGCCATAAATATGAACTAATTCATCAGAACCAGCATATCAACCCAGTCCCACAGAGAGGTTAGGGTCACCAGAATCAGCATATCAACCCAGGACCATAGTTAGATAGGTTAGTGTCACCAGAACCCAACATATCACCCCAGCCCCGCAGATAGATAGGTTAGTGTCACCAGACCCAGCATATCACCCCAGCCCTGCAGATAGATAGGTTAGTGTCACCAGACCCAGCATATCACCCCAGCCCTGCAGATAGATAGGTTAGTGTCACCAGAACCAGCATATCACCCCAGTCCTGCAGATAGATAGGTTACTGTCACCAGAACCAGCATATCACCCCAGCCCTGCAGATAGATAGGTTAGTGTCACCAGAACCAGCATATCACACCAGCCCTGCAGATAGATAGGTTACTGTCACCAGAACCAGCATATCACCCCAGCCCTGCAGATAGATAGGTTAGTGTCACCAGACCCAGCATATCACCCCAGCCCTGCAGATAGATAGGTTAGTGTCACCAGACCCAGCATATCACCCCAGCCCTGCAGATAGATAGGTTAGTGTCACCAGAACCAGCATATCACCCCAGCCCTGCAGATAGATAGGTTAGTGTCACCAGACCCAGCATATCACCCCAGCCCTGCAGATAGATAGGTTAGTGTCACCAGAACCAGCATATCACACCAGTCCTGCAGATAGATAGGTTACTGTCACCAGAACCAGCATATCACCCCAGTCCTGCAGATATATAGGTTAGGGTCACCAGAACCAGCATATCACCCCAGCCCTGCAGATAGATAGGTTAGTGTCCCCAGAACCCAAAATGTCAAACCAGCCCTGCAGATAGATAGGTTATTGTCACCAATCCCCGGCATATCACCCCAGGAGCATAGATAGATTAGTTAGGGTCACCTGGTCAAATGTTGTTTTCCCCCTTGTGACTCGCTGCCTCTGTTGTTGAGATATTGCGGTTTTTGTCACTATACAAATGAGCTGTTTGGAGTAACGCGGGAGTTGCATCTTATGTCTTTGGAACGGAACAAAGGCAACACCATCATTGCTCCATAGAATTAATTGACATATTGACAGAAACTGTGATATCACAGCAATGGAGGCACCGACTTGAAAGGAGAAAACAATGTTTGATTCAGGTAACCCTTACCTATTGATCTGCATGGCTAGGTTGATTTGCTGGGTTCTGATGACAGACTCTCTTTAACAGGATCAATTGGTATTATCTACTTTTCGATTAAGTGGACACAACACAAACTAAAGCACATTGTATTATGTACAACTGCCCAATTGTGTATTTCAGAAGAAAGTAATTCATCCATATCTGTCTGGGGGTGCTACTTGCTAAATAACCATAGACTTCTATTGTTTGCTTAATTAGATTTGGTAGAATCTCTCAAGGTACACGTTATACTTAATAAACCCTCCATAGACTGTTGCTAACTGCTGGATACTGCTGTACTGTCGTGCCTGATCACCCAAAAATGATGGGGACCTCAAATGTTGAGCCTTAGGACCCTGAAAAGTGAACCAGATCTCTAGAAAGTTCTACAATCAACTTTAATCAAGTGAAATGAAGGAAAATTACATAGCAACATGCAAAATAAATAGAGATGAGCGAACACTAAAATGTTCGAGGTTCGAAATTCGATTCGAACAGCCGCTCAATGTTCGTGTGTTCGAACGGGTTTCGAACCCCATTATAGTCTATGGGGAACAGATACTCGTTAAGGGGGAAACCCAAATCCGTGTCTGGAGGGTCACCAAGTCCACTATGACACCCCAGGAAATGATGCCAACACCTCTGGAATGACACTGGGACAGCAGGGGAAGCATGTCTGGGGGCATCTAACACACCAAAGACCCTCTATTACCCCAACATCACAGCCTAACAACTACACACTTTACACACTCAATACCACCTCTCTGACAGTAGGAAAACACCTTGAAACATGTGTATTTGGCACTTGCAGTGAGGAGAGCTTGTCACCAGCAGTGAATTTGGCCCTTGTAGTAAGTTGAGGTTGGCACCAACATTTGTTTTGAAAATCAGGGTGGATTGAGCCTCTAACCAGCAGAGTTTGGGCAAATTCATGGTGGAGGGAGCCTCTAAAAACCCCAGTTTGGACCAATTCATGGTGGAGGGAGCCTCTAACCAGCCCAGTTTGGGCAAATTCATGGTGGAGGGAGCCTCTAAAAAACCCAGTTTGGACCAATTCATGGTGGAGGGAGCCTCTAACCAGCCCAGTTTGGGCAAATTCATGGTGGAGGGAGCCTCTAACCAGCCCAGTTTGGACCAATTAATGGTGGAGGGAGCCTCTAACCAGCCCAGTTTGGACCAATTAATGGTGGAGGGAGCCTCTAACCACCCCAGTTTGGACCAATTCATGGTGGAGGGAGCCTCTAAACAGCCCAGTTTGGGCAAATTCATGGTGGAGGGAGCCTCTAAAAAACCCAGTTTGGACCAATTCATGGTGGAGGGAGCCTCTAACCAGCCCAGTTTGGACCAATTAATGGTGGAGGGAGCCTCTAAACAGCCAAGTTTGGACCAATTCATGGTGGAGGGAGCCTCTAAAAACCCCAGTTTGGACCAATTCATGGTGGAGGGAGCCTCTAACCAGCCCAGTTTGGGCAAATTCATGGTGGAGGGAGCCTCTAAACAGCCCAGTTTGGGCAAATTCATGGTGGAGGGAGCCTCTAACCAGCCCAGTTTGGACCAATTAATGGTGGAGGGAGCCTCTAACCAGCCCAGTTTGGACCAATTAATGGTGGAGGGAGCCTCTAACCAGCCCAGTTTGGACCAATTAATGGTGGAGGGAGCCTCTAACCACCCCAGTTTGGACCAATTCATGGTGGAGGGAGCCTCTAACCAGCCCAGTTTGGACCAATTCATGGTGGAGGGAGCCTCTAAAAAACCCAGTTTGGACCAATTCATGGTGGAGGGAGCCTCTAAACAGCCCAGTTTGGGCAAATTCATGGTGGAGGGAGCCTCTAAAAAACCCAGTTTGGACCAATTCATGGTGGAGGGAGCCTCTAACCAGCCCAGTTTGGACCAATTAATGGTGGAGGGAGCCTCTAAACAGCCAAGTTTGGACCAATTCATGGTGGAGGGAGCCTCTAAAAACCCCAGTTTGGACCAATTCATGGTGGAGGGAGCCTCTAACCAGCCCAGTTTGGACCAATTAATGGTGGAGGGAGCCTCTAACCAGCCCAGTTTGGACCAATTAATGGTGGAGGGAGCCTCTAACCACCCCAGTTTGGACCAATTCATGGTGGAGGGAGCCTCTAAACAGCCAAGTTTGGACCAATTCATGGTGAAGGGAGCCTCTAAAAACCCGTTTGGACCAATTCATGGTGGAGGGAGCCTCTAACCAGCCCAGTTTGGGCAAATTCATGGTGGAGGGAGCCTCTAAACAGCCCAGTTTGGGCAAATTCATGGTGGAGGGAGCCTCTAACCAGCCCAGTTTGGACCAATTAATGGTGGAGGGAGCCTCTAACCAGCCCAGTTTGGACCAATTAATGGTGGAGGGAGCCTCTAACCACCCCAGTTTGGACCAATTCATGGTGGAGGGAGCCTCTAAACAGCCAAGTTTGGACCAATTCATGGTGGAGGGAGCCTCTAAAAACCCCAGTTTGGACCAATTCATGGTGGAGGGAGCCTCTAACCAGCCCAGTTTGGACCAATTCATGGTGGAGGGAGCCTCTAAAAAACCCAGTTTGGACCAATTCATGGTGGAGGGAGCCTCTAAACAGCCCAGTTTGGGCAAATTCATGGTGGAGGGAGCCTCTAAAAAACCCAGTTTGGACCAATTCATGGTGGAGGGAGCCTCTAACCAGCCCAGTTTGGACCAATTAATGGTGGAGGGAGCCTCTAAACAGCCAAGTTTGGACCAATTCATGGTGGAGGGAGCCTCTAAAAACCCCAGTTTGGACCAATTCATGGTGGAGGGAGCCTCTAACCAGCCCAGTTTGGACCAATTAATGGTGGAGGGAGCCTCTAACCAGCCCAGTTTGGACCAATTAATGGTGGAGGGAGCCTCTAACCACCCCAGTTTGGACCAATTCATGGTGGAGGGAGCCTCTAAACAGCCAAGTTTGGACCAATTCATGGTGAAGGGAGCCTCTAAAAACCCGTTTGGACCAATTCATGGTGGAGGGAGCCTCTAACCAGCCCAGTTTGGGCAAATTCATGGTGGAGGGAGCCTCTAAACAGCCCAGTTTGGGCAAATTCATGGTGGAGGGAGCCTCTAACCAGCCCAGTTTGGACCAATTAATGGTGGAGGGAGCCTCTAACCAGCCCAGTTTGGACCAATTAATGGTGGAGGGAGCCTCTAACCACCCCAGTTTGGACCAATTCATGGTGGAGGGAGCCTCTAAACAGCCAAGTTTGGACCAATTCATGGTGGAGGGAGCCTCTAAAAACCCCAGTTTGGACCAATTCATGGTGGAGGGAGCCTCTAACCAGCCCAGTTTGGACCAATTAATGGTGGAGGGAGCCTCTAAACAGCCAAGTTTTGGGAAATTCATGGTGGAGGGAGCCTCTAACCAGCCCAGTGTGGACCAATTCATGGTGGAGGGAGCCTCTAAACAGCCCAGTTTGGGCAAATTCATGGTGGAGGGAGCCTCTAAAAAACCCAGTTTGGACCAATTCATGGTGGAGGGAGCCTCTAACCACCCCAGTTTGGACCAATTCATGGTGGAGGGAGCCTCTAAACAGCCAAGTTTGGACCAATTCATGGTGAAGGGAGCCTCTAAAAACCCGTTTGGACCAATTCATGGTGGAGGGAGCCTCTAACCAGCCCAGTTTGGGCAAATTCATGGTGGAGGGAGCCTCTAAACAGCCCAGTTTGGGCAAATTCATGGTGGAGGGAGCCTCTAACCAGCCCAGTTTGGACCAATTAATGGTGGAGGGAGCCTCTAACCAGCCCAGTTTGGACCAATTAATGGTGGAGGGAGCCTCTAACCACCCCAGTTTGGACCAATTCATGGTGGAGGGAGCCTCTAACCAGCCAAGTTTGGACCAATTCATGGTGGAGGGAGCCTCTAAAAACCCCAGTTTGGACCAATTCATGGTGGAGGGAGCCTCTAACCAGCCCAGTTTGGGCAAATTCATGGTGGAGGGAGCCTCTAAACAGCCCAGTTTGGGCAAATTCATGGTGGAGGGAGCCTCTAACCAGCCCAGTTTGGACCAATTAATGGTGGAGGGAGCCTCTAACCAGCCCAGTTTGGACCAATTAATGGTGGAGGGAGCCTCTAACCAGCCCAGTTTGGACCAATTAATGGTGGAGGGAGCCTCTAACCACCCCAGTTTGGACCAATTCATGGTGGAGGGAGCCTCTAACCAGCCCAGTTTGGACCAATTCATGGTGGAGGGAGCCTCTAAAAAACCCAGTTTGGACCAATTCATGGTGGAGGGAGCCTCTAAACAGCCCAGTTTGGGCAAATTCATGGTGGAGGGAGCCTCTAAACAGCCCAGTTTGGGCAAATTCATGGTGGAGGGAGCCTCTAACCAGCCCAGTTTGGACCAATTAATGGTGGAGGGAGCCTCTAACCAGCCCAGTTTGGACCAATTCATGGTGGAGGGAGCCTCTAAACAGCCCAGTTTGGGCAAATTCATGGTGGAAGGAGCCTCTAACCAGCAGAGTTGTGGGAAAGCAGGGTGGAGGGAGCCTCTAACCAGCAGAGTTGGTGGAAATCAGGGTGGAGGGAGCCTCTAACCAGCAGAGTTGGGGGAAATCATGTTGGAGGGAGCCTAGTATTAGCAGAATTGTGCAACGCTTATGGTGGATGAGTATGAGGATGCGGAGGAATTGGAGAGGTTGAGTACAGACATGGAGTTTCATGTTGGGGTGCTTTACACAGGTGGGCACAAAAATGAAGGCTCTATCCAGTGGTGGTTCATTTTTATCAAAGTGAGCCGGTCGGCACTCTCAGCTGACAGACGGGTGCGCTTGTCAGTGATGATGCCACCGGCTGCACTGAACACCCTCTCAGATAGGACGCTGGCGGCAGGACAGGACAGCACCTCCAAGGCATATAGGGCAAGTTCAAGCCACAGGTCCAACTTCGACACCCAATACGTGTAGGGCGCAGAGGGGTCGGAGAGGACAGGGCTGTGGTCGGAAAGGTATTCCCGCAACATGCGCCTATACTTCTCACGCCTGGTGACACTAGGACCCTCCGTGGCGGCACTTTGGCGAGGGGGTGCCATCAAGGTGTCCCAGACCTTAGACAGTGTGCCCCTCGTTTGTGTGGACCGGTGAGAACTTGGTTGCCTACTGGAGGAACTGCCCTCCCTGCCGCCAACGTCACATGCTGGAAACATCTCCATCATATTCTGCACCAATTGCCTGTGGCAAGCATTGATGCGATTGGCCCTCCCCTCTACCGGAATAAAAGACGAGATGTTGTTTTTATACCGGGGGTCAAGGATAGCAAAGATCCAGTACTGGTTGTCCTCCATGATTTTGACAATACGCTTGTCGGTTGTAAAGCACCCCAACATGAACTCAGCCATGTCTGCCACAGTGTTAGTTGGCATGACTCCTCTGGCCCCACCGGAAAGTTCAATCTCCATTTCCTCCTCATCCTCCATGTCTACCCATCCGCGCTGCAACAATGGGACGATTCGAAGTTGCCCGGAAGCCTCCTGTATCACCATCACATCATCGGACAACTCTTCTTCCTCCTCCTCCTCCTCCTCCTCCTCCATTAAACGCAGTGAAGCGGACAGATGTGTGGACCTACTCTCCAGCTGTGACGGATCGGATGCTATCCCTAACTCCTCTGTGTGATCTGAGTTATCCCTGATGTCAATCAGGGATTCTCTCAGAACACACAAGAGCGGGATTGTAAGGCTCACCATCGCATCCTCAGAGCTCACCCTCCTTGTGGACTCCTCAAAGACCCGTAGGATGTCACAAAGGTCTCTCATCCATGGCCACTCATGGATGTGAAACTGAGGCAGCTGACTTTGTGGCACCCTAGGGTTTTGTAGCTGGTATTCCATCAAAGGTCTCTGCTGCTCAACCACTCTATTCAACATCTGAAACGTTGAGTTCCAGCGTGTGGGGACGTCGCACAAAAGCCGGTGTTGTGGCACATGCAGGCGTTGCTGGAGAGATTTTAAGCTAGCAGCGGCTACTGTCGACTTGCGAAAGTGGGCGCACATGCGCCGCACTTTCACCAGTAGCTCTGGAACATTGGGGTAGCTCTTTAGGAAACGTTGCACCACTAGGTTGAAGACGTGGGCCAGGCATGGAACATGTTGGAGTCCGGCAAGCTCCAGAGCTGCTACCAGGTTCCGGCCGTTATCACAAACGACCATGCCTGGGCCCAGGTGCAGCGGCTCAAACCATATTGCCGTCTCATCGAGGAGGGCATCCCTCACCTCGGAGGCAGTGTGCTGTCTGTCCCCCAAGCTGATCAGCTTCAGCACAGCCTGCTGACGTCTACCAACGCCAGTGCTGCAACGTTTCCAACTCGTAGCTGGGGTCAATCTAACAGCGGAGGAGGAGGCGGTGGCGGAGGAGGAGGCGGTGGCGGAGGAGGAGGCGGTAGAGGAGGAGGAGGAGGGGGGTGTTCTTCTCGTGTCCCTGCCAGGAATGTTAGGCGGGGAGACGAGGTACACCGGGCCAGTTTGGGAAGCAGTCCCAGCCTCAACTACATTCACCCAGTGTGCCGTCAGTGAAATGTAGCGTCCCTGTCCGCATGCACTTGTCCACGCGTCGGTGGTCAAGTGGACCTTTGTGCAAAGCGCGGAACTAAGGGCCCGCCTGATGTTGAGTGACACGTGCTGGTGCAAGGCGGGGACGGCACACCGGGAGAAGTAGTGACGGCTAGGGACGGCATAGCGAGGTGCCGCAGTTGCCATCAGGTCCAGGAAGGCGGGAGTTTCAACAAGCCGGAACGCCAACATCTCCTGGGCCAGCAGTTTAGCGATGTTGGCGTTCAAGGCTTGCGCGTGTGGGTGGTTAGCAGTGTATTTCTGCCGCCGCTCCAATGTCTGAGAGATGGTGGGTTGTTGTAAAGAAACGCCTGATGGTGCCTTTGATGGTGCAGGAGAAGGAGATAAGACAGGACCAGGGGAGGATGAGGTAGAAGTCAACAAAGTGGCGGAGGCAGATGAAGTGGTGTCCTGGCTCGTCCTCTGGAGTGCATCGCCAGCACAGTCAGCAGTGGCAGTGGCAGAGGCAGAGGCAGTGGCAGAGGCAGTGGCAGTGGCGTGAACGGCAGGCGGCCTTTGTCCTGCCGTTGCTGCCTGCCACTGATTCCAGTGCTTGGATTCCAAATGACGGCGCATTGAAGTGGTGGACAGGTTGCTCTTCTCAGAGCCCCTAATCAATTTCGAGAGGCAAATTGTGCAGACAACACTATATCTGTCCTCGGCGCATTCCTTGAAAAAACTCCACACCTTCGAGAAACGTGCCCTCGAGGTGGGAGTTTTTCGGGGCTGGGTACGAACTGGAACATCTTGGGAGATTCCGGGTGTGGCCTGGCTTCGCCTAAGCTGCTGACCTCTGCCTCTGCCTCTAGCTACCCTTTTTGGTGCTGCACCTGCCTCAACATCCACACTACTTTCCCCGCTTGACATCCCCCCTGTCCAGGTCGGGTCAGTGTCCTCATCATCCACCACTTCCTCTTCCAACTCCTGTCTCATCTCCTCCTCCCGCACAATGCGCCGGTCAACTGGATGCCCTGACGGCAACTGCGTCACATCATCGTCGATGAGGGTGGGTTGCTGGTCATCCACCACCAAATCGAACGGAGATGGAGGAGACTCTAGTGTTTGAGCATCTGGACACAGATGCTCCTCTGTTAGGTTCGTGGAATCGTGACGTGGAGAGGCAGGTTGAGGGACAATGAAAGGAGCGGAGAACAGCTCTGGGGAGCAGGGACAGTTTGGGTTATTGTTCTGTAAAGCTTCGGAATTTTGGGAGGAAGGAAGACAAGACTGTTGGGTAATAGGAGGAGAGGAGGCAGAGTCTGACTGGCTGCTGGACAATGTGCTGTAAGCGTTCTCTGACAGCCATTGCAAGACCTGTTCCTGGTTCTCGGGCCTACTAAGGTTTGTACCCTGCAGTTTAGTTAATGTGGCAAGCAACCCTGGCACTGTGGAGTGGCGCAATGCTTGCTGCCCCACAGGAGTAGGCACGGGACGCCCTGTGGCTTCACTGCTACCTTGCTCCCCAGAACCATTCCCCCGACCTCGCCCACGGCCTCGTCCACGTCCCTTTCCGGGAGCCTTGCGCATTTTGAATTCCTAGTTAGAAATTGGCACTGTATACCAGTAGTAAAAATTGTGGGTGCACGTAACCCCAATATATTCTTTGAATTCCCAGTCAGACACTGGCACTATATGGCAGTAGCAAGAAATGAGGGTATTTATAACCCCAATATATTCTTTGAATTCCCAGTCAGACAATGGCACTGTATACCAGTAGTAAAAATTGTGGGTGCACGTAACCCCAATATATTCTTTGAATTACCAGTCAGAAACTGGCACTATATGGCAGTAGCAAGAAATGAGGGTATTTGTATTCCCAATATACTCTTTGAATTCCCAGTCAGACAATGGCACTGTATACCAGTAGTAAAAATTGTGGGTGCACGTAACCCCAATATATTCTTTGAATTACCAGTCAGAAACTGGCACTATATGGCAGTAGCAAGAAATGAGGGTATTTATAACCCCAATATATTCTTTGAATTCCCAGTCAGACAATGGCACTGTATACCAGTAGTAAAAATTGTGGGTGCACGTAACCCCAATATATTCTTTGAATTCCCAGTCAGAAACTGGCACTATATGGCAGTAGCAAGAAATGAGGGTATTTGTATTCCCAATATACTCTTTGAATTCCCAGTCAGACAATGGCACTGTATACCAGTAGTAAAAATTGTGGGTGCACGTAACCCCAATATATTCTTTGAATTACCAGTCAGAAACTGGCACTATATGGCAGTAGCAAGAAATGAGGGTATTTATAACCCCAATATATTCTTTGAATTCCCAGTCAGACAATGGCACTGTATACCAGTAGTAAAAATTGTGGGTGCACGTAACCCCAATATATTCTTTGAATTACCAGTCAGAAACTGGCACTATATGGCAGTAGCAAGAAATGAGGGTATTTGTATTCCCAATATACTCTTTGAATTCCCAGTCAGACAATGGCACTGTATACCAGTAGTAAAAATTGTGGGTGCACGTAACCCCAATATATTCTTTGAATTACCAGTCAGAAACTGGCACTATATGGCAGTAGCAAGAAATGAGGGTATTTATAACCCCAATATATTCTTTGAATTCCCAGTCAGACAATGGCACTGTATACCAGTAGTAAAAATTGTGGGTGCACGTAACCCCAATATATTCTTTGAATTCCCAGTCAGAAACTGGCACTATATGGCAGTAGCAAGAAATGAGGGTATTTGTATTCCCAATATACTCTTTGAATTCCCAGTCAGACAATGGCACTGTATACCAGTAGTAAAAATTGTGGGTGCACGTAACCCCAATATATTCTTTGAATTACCAGTCAGAAACTGGCACTATATGGCAGTAGCAAGAAATGAGGGTATTTATAACCCCAATATATTCTTTGAATTCCCAGTCAGACAATGGCACTGTATACCAGTAGTAAAAATTGTGGGTGCACGTAACCCCAATATATTCTTTGAATTCCCAGTCAGAAACTGGCACTATATGGCAGTAGCAAGAAATGAGGGTATTTGTATTCCCAATATACTCTTTGAATTCCCAGTCAAACAATGGCACTGTATACCAGTAGTAAAAATTGTGGGTGCACGTAACCCCAATATATTCTTTGAATTACCAGTCAGAAACTGGCACTATATGGCAGTAGCAAGAAATGAGGGTATTTATAACCCCAATATATTCTTTGAATTCCCAGTCAGACAATGGCACTGTATACCAGTAGTAAAAATTGTGGGTGCACGTAACCCCAATATATTCTTTGAATTCCCAGTCAGACACTGGCACTATATGGCAGTAGCAAGAAATGAGGGTATTTGTATTCCCAATATATTCTTTGAATTCCCAGTCAGACAATGGCACTGTATACCAGTAGTAAAAATTGTGGGTGCACGTAACCCCAATATATTCTTTGAATTCCCAGTCAGAAACTGGCACTATATGGCAGTAGCAAGAAATGAGGGTATTTGTATTCCCAATATACTCTTTGAATTCCCAGTCAGACAATGGCACTGTATACCAGTAGTAAAAATTGTGGGTGCACGTAACCCCAATATATTCTTTGAATTACCAGTCAGAAACTGGCACTATATGGCAGTAGCAAGAAATGAGGGTATTTATAACCCCAATATATTCTTTGAATTCCCAGTCAGACAATGGCACTGTATACCAGTAGTAAAAATTGTGGGTGCACGTAACCCCAATATATTCTTTGAATTCCCAGTCAGAAACTGGCACTATATGGCAGTAGCAAGAAATGAGGGTATTTGTATTCCCAATATACTCTTTGAATTCCCAGTCAAACAATGGCACTGTGTACCAGTAGTAAAAATTGTGGGTGCACGTAACCCCAATATATTCTTTGAATTACCAGTCAGAAACTGGCACTATATGGCAGTAGCAAGAAATGAGGGTATTTATAACCCCAATATATTCTTTGAATTCCCAGTCAGACAATGGCACTGTATACCAGTAGTAAAAATTGTGGGTGCACGTAACCCCAATATATTCTTTGAATTCCCAGTCAGACACTGGCACTATATGGCAGTAGCAAGAAATGAGGGTATTTGTATTCCCAATATATTCTTTGAATTCCCAGTCAGACAATGGCACTGTATACCAGTAGTAAAAATTGTGGGTGCACGTAACCCCAATATATTCTTTGAATTCCCAGTCAGACACTGGCACTATATGGCAGTAGCAAGAAATGAGGGTATTTGTATTCCCAATATATTCTTTGAATTCCCAGTCAGACAATGGCACTGTATACCAGTAGTAAAAATTGTGGGTGCACGTAACCCCAATATATTCTTTGAATTCCCAGTCAGACACTGGCACTATATGGCAGTAGCAAGAAATGAGGGTATTTGTATTCCCAATATATTCTTTGAATTCCCAGTCAGACAATGGCACTGTATACCAGTAGTAAAAATTGTGGGTGTATATAGCCCCAATTCTATTGCTAGGGGACTTGCAGGGTATTTCTGGGGTGAAGGTGGGGGGGCACACCGTTGGAACGGGTATCGGGGTATATATCGGGTATACGGGAATACACTGACAGTGTATTCCATTCAGGATCCTGGGAAAGCTGGGTTGCGGCGATTGAGCCCGTCAGTGCCACGTTACACTGACAAGCTTCTCCCTGGAATTTAGCTCTTACAAGAGCTGTTGGTTGTCTTCTCCTTCCTATCCTAGCCTGTCCCTGCCTACCCAGAATCTAAGCCCTAGCTAGCTGGACGGAAACCTCCGTCCTCGGTGAATTGCAAGCTCAGAATGACGCGAACCTGGGCGGCGCTGTTCTTTTAAATTAGAGGTCACATGTTTTCGGCAGCCAATGGGTTTTGCCTACTTTTTTCAACGTCACCGGTGTCGTAGTTCCTGTCCCACCTACCCTGCGCTGTTATTGGAGCAAAAAAGGCGCCAGGGAAGGTGGGAGGGGAATCGAGTAATGGCGCACTTTACCACGCGGTGTTCGATTCGATTCGAACATGCCGAACAGCCTAATATCCGATCGAACATGAGTTCGATAGAACACTGTTCGCTCATCTCTAAAAATAAACAAGAAAAGAAAAAAAGAAAAAAAAAAACAATATAAGTGTGAACAGAACAGAGCACTCAGTGGTGACATTTTTGTAACTATGGTTAAACAAGCAATCCTCAGGCCATGTCAAAAAGATGTTTATTTTGAATGTCATCTCTAATTGTATTGTTCTTTATATATTTCTCAGTATAAAAGAAAATATATAGAATGAAAAGAAAAATAAGAGAAATATAAAATAACATAAAAAATAAATATCTAACATAAATATTATATTAAAAAGGATATAATAATAATAATAATAATAATAATAATAATAATAATAATAATAATAACAATATAAAACAAACACTAATAAGTCTAATAAATAATTAAATAATTTGAAAAATGATAAAATGATATAAAATAATAAATGCAAAATAAATAAATTATATATATATATATATATATATATATATATATATATATATATATATAAAAATAAAACATAATTTAAAGCGATCCTATCATTGGATACCCTTTTTTCTGACTAACACGTAGGAATAGCCTTAAGAAAGGCTATTCTTCTACCTTTAGATGTCTTCTCCGTGCCCCCTTTTGGCAGAAATCCGGGTTTTCTTATGTATGCAAATGAGTTCTGTTGCAGCACTGGGCGCATCCCGAATGCTGCGAGAGAACTCTGCAGCACCGCCTCCAACCTCTTCTGGAACTCCCTCACCCTGTGTCTTCTTCTGTCTTGGGTTTCAATATTCTAGGCATTGGGCAGAGTCAACTGCATAGAAAGAAAATGGCTGCCTATACACTAAGCTGGTGTAAGCAGCCATTTTCTTGTGGCCCGAGCATGTGCAGTCGTCTCTGCCTGAGACCTAGAAGATTGAAACTCAGGACAGAAGAAGACACAGGTAGAGGTTATTCCAGAAGAAGATGGAAGCGGCGCTGGAGAGTTCTCTCGCAGCACTGGGGATGCCCCCAGTGCTTTTTGAGTGCTGAGGACCGCCCCCAGTGCTACGAGAAAACTAATTTGCATACCGAAGAAAACCCAGATTTCTACAAACAGCACTGCAGGGAAGACATATAAAGGTAGGAGAAGAATAGCCTTTCTTTCGCTTTAAACACATAAACTAAAAAACTGTTTTAGAAAACATGTTAAACTAAATTGAAAACATAGATTAAAATCTTATAAAACATATGAATATACAATAATACATACTAGAGATGAGCGAACAGTAAAATGTTCGAGGTTCGATATTCGTTTCGAGTAGCCCCTCAATATTCAACTACTCGAATCAAATATCGAACCCTATTATAGTCTATGGGGGGAAAATGCTTGTTTCAGGGGTAGGCAACGTTCGATCAAATTATACTTACCAAGTCCACGAGTGAGGGTCGGGCTGGATCCTCCGAGAAGTCTTCTCCTTGCAGCGTCCCCGCGGCGTCTTCCGGCTCTTCATTCACTCTGCCAGGCATCGGGCCTGGGGAGAGCCGACTGCGCATGCCCACACTACAAGCAGACATGTGCAGTCGGCTCTGCCCAGGTCCGATGTCTGGCAGAGTAAATTCAGAGTCGGAAGACGCCGCGGGGACGCTGCACGGAGAAGACTTCTAAAGGTAGGAGAAGAACCAGCGTTGATTGGCCGACTGTATAGCATTCGGCCAATCAATGCTGGTTCTGCATCGAACTTTTACATTCGAACAGCGAGTGGTACTCGATCGAGTACGAGTATTTCGAATACCGTAGTATTCGATCGAATATCTACTCGATCGAGTACTACTCGCTCATCTCTAATACATACATATAATATACATACATAAATAAATATATTACGCCATACATAAAACCTAATGTAAATACATGAACTAAAAACTATTTAACAAAACAAATACAAATTAAAATATTCTAACGTATATTAATTAAATAATTATAATTATTATTTATATTATTTATTATTTATTTATATATTATTTATATTTATTTAATTATTATTTATAATGATTTTTATACAATTAAAATTATAAATAAAATATATAATAAATATAAATATTAAATTATTTTTATTTAAAAAAACATGAAAAATATAAAAACATAATATAAAGTAATCTAAGTAATAAAAAAGCAGATTAAAAATACAACTCTCCAATATTTTAGTTCGGGCATTCCTCTAAATGAAGAGCACCTGATATTCGACTTCAAAAGAATCCGCTACTGCAAATTTTCCTCACCCAAAAAATCAGCCTTTAATAAAGACTGACACAGGTCACACAGTCAAGGATAAACAATCGTTCTCGGATCCTTTGGTTTCAAGCTAAAGTGAAACTGTATCCCTATGGTGTTTTTGTCTGAGCAGGCCTGTCTGTTAATGTGCAGCATTTTTATAAGGCCGGTGTCTGTTTCAACCGCATAGCTCCTCACTGCAAGGCATTTGATTTCTAGTAATTAATCAGATCATCATACATTCCGTGTTTCTCCTTCAGGCTGAGTTCCTTAGTGATCTCAATCTGACCTCGGTAATAAAAGGAAACCATTCATGTTCTTAAAATACAGAGAGAGTCTCGGAGAAACAAGGGATATCAGTTCATGCTGTTGTCACTGGATGGCCCTTTTCTGTCTATGCCGTGTGTAATGTTACCGGGGTAGGATACTCATCGAGACAAATAGACCTGCTGAATGTCATGAAGATGGACGTTAATATGCTTTACATTGTTCTCTGGTGTGATAAAAACAGACTGGAGATAATTCACGTAATCCTGGTAATGAACACTAAAACCACAGCGGATAATGTCGGCTTTTCCTCCGGAGTTTTTAACTTAGAAACAAAATGTAATTATATTACCGCCAATGTGTAAACTTTCTGCAAGTTGCTTCACGGAAACAATAGGGACAGGAAAGATACGTTTTTGTTTTCTCTTTTGGGTAAATCAGGGTTCTCATTGGGTTATTTTTCTGTTGAAATATCAATTTCAATTTGTTATATATCTAGGATAGATTAAAATAGAAGGGCGGTGATATTAGAAGGAGGTAGATTGGAAAATAGAGTGTAATAGTTGTAAAGATTACATGGGAGGGAGGAAGGAAGGAAGGAAGGAAAAGAAGGGAGGGAGGGAGGAAGGAAGGAAGGAAGGAAAGGAGGGAGGGAGGGAGGAAGGAAGGAAGGAAGGAAGGAAGGAAGGAAGGAAGGAAGGAAGGAAGGAAGGAAGGAAGGAAAGGAAGGGAGGGAGGGAGGAAGGAAGGAAGGAAGGAAGGAAGGAAGGAAGGAAGGAAGGAAGGAAGGAAGGAAGGAAGGAAAAGGAAAGGAAAGAAGGAAGGAAGGAAGGAAAAGGAAAGGAAAGGAAAGGAAGGAAGGAAGGAAGGAAGGAAGGAAGGAAAAGGAAAGGAAAGAAGGAAGGAAGGAAGGAAAAGGAAAGGAAAGGAAAGGAAGGAAGGAAGGAAGGAAGGAAGGAAGGAAGGAAGGAAGGAAGGAAGGAAGGAAGGAAGGAAGAGGAAAGGAAGGAAAGACCTGGGGACACTCTTTGGGATGCATATCAATTGCCTACCCTGCTTCCATGGAAGATATACCATTGGTACAAGGTGATCTTCTTGTGTATGAATCATCCCTGTGCTATGATATCATAGTGTACATTATATCTGTATTGATATCACTGAATCACATTAATACTTTATACTATGATTTCACTTGGTGCATTTCACAGAGACATTAACTATGATTGTGTGCATCATCTATTGTGTGACATCATTATGTATCTCATCTGTACTGTGACATCACTGTGTGTATTATCCTGTACTGTGACATCACTGTCTGTATTATCCCTGTACTGTGACATCACTGTGTGTATTATCCCTGTACTGTGACATCACTGTGTGTATTATCTCTGTACTGTGACATCACTGTGTGTATTATCTCTGTACTGTGACATCACTGTGTGTATTATCCCTGTACTGTGACATCACTGTGTGTATTATCTCTGTACTGTGACATCACTGTGTGTATTATCCCTGTACTGTGACATCACTGTGTGTATTATCCCTGTACTGTGACATCACTGTGTGTATTATCTCTGTACTGTGACATCACTGTGTGTATTATCCTGTACTGTGACATCACTGTGTGTATTATCCTGTACTGTGACATCACTGTGTGTATTATCTCTGTACTGTGACATCACTGTGTGTATTATCTCTGTACTGTGACATCACTGTGTGTATTATCCTGTACTGTGACATCACTGTGTGTATTATCTCTGTACTGTGACATCACTGTGTGTATTATCCTGTACTGTGACATCACTGTGTGTATTATCCCTGTACTGTGACATCACTGTGTGTATTATCTCTGTACTGTGACATCACTGTGTGTATTATCCCTGTACTGTGACATCACTGTGTGTATTATCTCTGTACTGTGACATCACTGTGTGTGTTATCTCTGTACTGTGACATCACTGTGTGTATTATCCCTGTACTGTGACATCACTGTGTGTATTATCTCTGTACTGTGACATCACTGTGTGTATTATACCTGTACTGTGACATCACTGTGTGTATTATCCTGTACTGTGACATCACTGTGTGTATTATCCCTGTACTGTGACATCACTGTGTGTATTATACCTGTACTGTGACATCACTGTGTGTATTATCCTGTACTGTGACATCACTGTGTGTATTATCTCTGTACTGTGACATCACTGTGTGTATTATCTCTGTACTGTGACATCACTGTGTGTATTAT
Organism: Leptodactylus fuscus; assembly: GCF_031893055.1. NCBI lineage: Eukaryota > Metazoa > Chordata > Amphibia > Anura > Leptodactylidae > Leptodactylus > Leptodactylus fuscus. The sequence goes on along the minus strand of NC_134273.1, from coordinate 19,367,160 downwards.
CCCTGTACTGTGACATCACTGTGTGTATTATCTCTGTACTGTGACATCACTGTGTGTATTATCCTGTACTGTGACATCACTGTGTGTATTATCTCTGTACTGTGACATCACTGTGTGTATTATCCTGTACTGTGACATCACTGTGTGTATTATCCCTGTACTGTGACATCACTGTGTGTATTATCTCTGTACTGTGACATCACTGTGTGTATTATCCCTGTACTGTGACATCACTGTGTGTATTATCCCTGTACTGTGACATCATTGTGTGTATTATCTCTGTACTGTGACATCACTGTGTGTATTATCTCTGTACTGTGACATCACTGTGTGTATTATCTCTGTACTGTGACATCACTGTGTGTATTATCCCTGTACTGTGACATCACTGTGTGTATTATCTCTGTACTGTGACATCACTGTGTGTATTATCCCTGTACTGTGACATCACTGTGTGTATTATCTCTGTACTGTGACATCACTGTGTGTATTATCTCTGTTCTGTGACATCACTGTGTGTATTATCCCTGTACTGTGACATCACTGTGTGTATTATCTCTGTACTGTGACATCACTGTGTGTATTATCTCTGTACTGTATTGTTTTTCATTATTTAGAAAAGTGAGCTTAGTAGGGCAGATATCGAGGCGCGCTGGAGCAGGATCCCCTCAGCCTAACAGATTTACTATAACTCAGATTAGAGAATTTGTGAGAGTTATGTCAGCCCCTGCCCGGGCTAGGGTTCATTTTTGGTGCAGAGATCCTTGAAAGTTACACCAGAATTAAGAGATTGGAACCTGTTAATAATTCACACTCATCTTGTGCCAGGGAATGATTTAAGATTGGTGGAGGAATCGTCAGTCTTAATAAATACTCCCCACACATCTAATATTGATGACCTATCCTAAGGAAAGGTCATGTCTATCAAAAGCCCCCAAATCCTGTAAAAACCCCATTACGGACCCCATGTGGCAGAAATGCTGTGGGAAAAAATGCAGTGCTTTACAATACATTATGTACACACTTGAAAAAGGATGTTTAACCCGAAACGTATTGTGTGTTGAATAAAAGAAATTGACTTGGACCGGCGCGCCTTCGGCTTCCTTAGTTGCTTGCCTTTTGGACGTTCCACATGCCAGTACCGGTTATTCGGCGTTACAGAGGTTTGGCTGCTTCTATTGGGGTCTGTCTTACTCAGAGAGGTCCCTCCCTTAAATTGGAGGTTCTCAACTACATGTCTACCTAGTGGTTGTGAACTATTGTCACAACCACAGCAGGTGATTTTATGTCTTTATCCATCACACTATCACACTATTAGCGCTTGGCGCTGTGCACTTTTTTTCTCTTCTCGGTATATACTGTAAAGTGGATGGGATTTTAGAGAATTGCGTTGTTGACAATCACAGAATGTCAATTGTACCTATCGCAATGCTGGCGGTTTCCCTATAGGTATAATGGAAGCAGAAAGTCTGCAGAGGAAACCTTTGTGGACATTCTGTGAAAACAACTGCAGTACAAACCGTGATGTGTTGGCATTGCGGTTTTTACTTCAGCAATTTTTTGCTGCTGGACACTACGTGGGACCTTATCCTTAATTCCACTTCAGACTCCATAAGCTAGTCATGATTGGAATAGTAGCTATAGGGTACACAGTGGTAGCAGCAGTGCCGCACCTCCCATGAGGCGACATGAAGCGACCGCTTCAGGCGGCGCTATGCCAGGGCCACGGGGAGGGCGGCATTTTTGCTGACCTAAGCCAGTCCAGGACAAGCTGCCCTGGACTGACTTAGGGTCACCGTCACTGAGCGGTGGATTGGGGAGGCCACTGGAGCAGCGCTGCTCCAGCGGCCGCCCCTCACACTCAGGCAGAGAGCAGGTCCTCTCCCTGCCTACTCTCTGCCTGCTAAAGACGATTGCTCCGCTCGCCACCCCCCCTCCGCTCAGCCCTGCCCCCTCTGCTCGACCCGCCCCGCCCCCTTCCGCTTGACCCCGGGCAGCTTTCTGACGTTCAGGCGGCAGAAAGCCATGGTTCACCCCTGGGCAGCAGTCATACCAACAGATTTTTATGCTACATAATCATACCTCCCAACAGTCCCGGATTCTGTGGGACATTCCCGGAGATGCAAGGGGGACATGAAACTGAAGCAGATGAAGGGGGGTATATGAAACTGGGGGAGAGATAGAGGGGGGCATATAATTTACGGGTGACTGTAGGAGGATTATACTATGTGGGGGCACATGAAAAATGAACAAGAATGGGCGGAGTCAACTTAAAAGTGGGCGGAGCTAAATTTACAGCACACATTTTGTCCCTCTTTCTGTTTTTCGAAAGTTGGGAGGTATGCATAATAAGCCACCATTTGGGCACTCAAGAAACGGAAACCTAATCCGCTTAGAAAAGAGCCCATAGACTGTAATGGGGTCTGCCGGGTTTCCACCCAAAAAATGTGGAAAAATGCAGAAAGAAAAAGACCTGCTTGCATTTTTAAAGCAGAATGGGGAACGTAATCTCCAAGCGGTCACCGACCACAGATGTGAACATACCCTTACATGTGTTCACCCCATATAATAACACTCAGAACTACTTAATATTCCTATAGCACGCTGAATACCAGCTCTGTCCGCTTTATCAATAATCGCACTTTAAGTCTGTGATTGACAAAAATCATTATTCTCACCTGTAAAAAAAATCCACCAGCAACTGTCATGTGAGCGGAGGGGGATGGGCGGGTATAGATTTCCGTTGCTCTGAACATGTCACCGTTATCATTAAACTAAAATCAATCAGTGACACAACTGCTGTCAAGAATATATAGAAACCATCGTATGTGAAGATGATCAATGACAAGCATCCCACTGTCTGTAATTGATCAAAATCTAAAGCTCTTCGCCATTAATCTTTGTCTGCGGAACGCTCCAAATATTAGCACAAGGTTTCAGATACATTTCAGAAATTTTTTTTACGTTCTCATTCATACTTATTACTTTCAGGACTAGTAATTAGAGATGAGCGAACACTAAAATGTTCGAGGTTCGAAATTCGATTCGAACAGCCGCTCAATGTTCGTGTGTTCGAACGGGTTTCGAACCCCATTATAGTCTATGGGGAACAGATACTCGTTAAGGGGGAAACCCAAATCCGTGTCTGGAGGGTCACCAAGTCCACTATGACACCCCAGGAAATGATGCCAACACCTCTGGAATGACACTGGGACAGCAGGGGAAGCATGTCTGGGGGCATCTAACACACCAAAGACCCTCTATTACCCCAACATCACAGCCTAACAACTACACACTTTACACACTCAATACCACCTCTCTGACAGTAGGAAAACACCTTGAAACATGTGTATTTGGCACTTGCAGTGAGGAGAGCTTGTCACCAGCAGTGAATTTGGCCCTTGTAGTAAGTTGAGGTTGGCACCAACATTTGTTTTGAAAATCAGGGTGGATTGAGCCTCTAACCAGCAGAGTTTGGGCAAATTCATGGTGGAGGGAGCCTCTAAACACCCCAGTTTGGGCAAATTCATGGTGGAGGGAGCCTCTAAAAACCCCAGTTTGGACCAATTCATGGTGGAGGGAGCCTCTAACCAGCCCAGTTTGGGCAAATTCATGGTGGAGGGAGCCTCTAAAAAACCCAGTTTGGACCAATTCATGGTGGAGGGAGCCTCTAACCAGCCCAGTTTGGGCAAATTCATGGTGGAGGGAGCCTCTAACCAGCCCAGTTTGGACCAATTAATGGTGGAGGGAGCCTCTAACCAGCCCAGTTTGGACCAATTAATGGTGGAGGGAGCCTCTAACCAGCCCAGTTTGAACCAATTCATGGTGGAGGGAGCCTCTAAACAGCCCAGTTTGGGCAAATTCATGGTGGAGGGAGCCTCTAAAAAACCCAGTTTGGACCAATTCATGGTGGAGGGAGCCTCTAACCAGCCCAGTTTGGACCAATTAATGGTGGAGGGAGCCTCTAACCAGCCCAGTTTGGACCAATTCATGGTGGAGGGAGCCTCTAAACAGCCAAGTTTTGGGAAATTCATGGTGGAGGGAGCCTCTAACCAGCCCAGTTTGGACCAATTCATGGTGGAGGGAGCCTCTAAACAGCCAAGTTTTGGGAAATTCATGGTGGAGGGAGCCTCTAACCAGCCCAGTTTGGACCAATTCATGGTGGAGGGAGCCTCTAAAAAACCCAGTTTGGACCAATTCATGGTGGAGGGAGCCTCTAAACAGCCCAGTTTGGGCAAATTCATGGTGGAGGGAGCCTCTAACCAGCCCAGTTTGGACCAATTAATGGTGGAGGGAGCCTCTAAACAGCCCAGTTTGGGCAAATTCATGGTGGAGGGAGCCTCTAACCAGCCCAGTTTGGACCAATTCATGGTGGAGGGAGCCTCTAACCAGCCCAGTTTGGGCAAATTCATGGTGGAGGGAGCCTCTAAAAAACCCAGTTTGGACCAATTCATGGTGGAGGGAGCCTCTAACCAGCCCAGTTTGGGCAAATTCATGGTGGAGGGAGCCTCTAACCAGCCCAGTTTGGACCAATTCATGGTGGAGGGAGCCTCTAAACAGCCCAGTTTGGGCAAATTCATGGTGGAGGGAGCCTCTAAAAAACCCAGTTTGGACCAATTCATGGTGGAGGGAGCCTCTAATTAGCCCAGTTTGGACCAATTAATTGTGGAGGGAGCCTCTAACCAGCCCAGTTTGGACCAATTAATGGTGGAGGGAGCCTCTAAACAGCCCAGTTTGGGCAAATTCATGGTGGAGGGAGCCTCTAACCAGCCCAGTTTGGACCAATTAATGGTGGAGGGAGCCTCTAACCAGCCCAGTTTGGACCAATTAATGGTGGAGGGAGCCTCTAACCACCCCAGTTTGGACCAATTCATGGTGGAGGGAGCCTCTAACCAGCCCAGTTTGGACCAATTCATGGTGGAGGGAGCCTCTAAAAAACCCAGTTTGGACCAATTCATGGTGGAGGGAGCCTCTAAACAGCCCAGTTTGGGCAAATTCATGGTGGAGGGAGCCTCTAAAAAACCCAGTTTGGACCAATTCATGGTGGAGGGAGCCTCTAACCAGCCCAGTTTGGACCAATTAATGGTGGAGGGAGCCTCTAAACAGCCAAGTTTGGACCAATTCATGGTGGAGGGAGCCTCTAAAAACCCCAGTTTGGACCAATTCATGGTGGAGGGAGCCTCTAACCAGCCCAGTTTGGACCAATTAATGGTGGAGGGAGCCTCTAACCAGCCCAGTTTGGACCAATTAATGGTGGAGGGAGCCTCTAACCACCCCAGTTTGGACCAATTCATGGTGGAGGGAGCCTCTAAACAGCCAAGTTTGGACCAATTCATGGTGAAGGGAGCCTCTAAAAACCCGTTTGGACCAATTCATGGTGGAGGGAGCCTCTAACCAGCCCAGTTTGGGCAAATTCATGGTGGAGGGAGCCTCTAAACAGCCCAGTTTGGGCAAATTCATGGTGGAGGGAGCCTCTAACCAGCCCAGTTTGGACCAATTAATGGTGGAGGGAGCCTCTAACCAGCCCAGTTTGGACCAATTAATGGTGGAGGGAGCCTCTAACCACCCCAGTTTGGACCAATTCATGGTGGAGGGAGCCTCTAAACAGCCAAGTTTGGACCAATTCATGGTGGAGGGAGCCTCTAAAAACCCCAGTTTGGACCAATTCATGGTGGAGGGAGCCTCTAACCAGCCCAGTTTGGACCAATTAATGGTGGAGGGAGCCTCTAAACAGCCAAGTTTTGGGAAATTCATGGTGGAGGGAGCCTCTAACCAGCCCAGTTTGGACCAATTCATGGTGGAGGGAGCCTCTAAAAAACCCAGTTTGGACCAATTCATGGTGGAGGGAGCCTCTAAACAGCCCAGTTTGGGCAAATTCATGGTGGAGGGAGCCTCTAACCAGCCCAGTTTGGACCAATTAATGGTGGAGGGAGCCTCTAAACAGCCCAGTTTGGGCAAATTCATGGTGGAGGGAGCCTCTAACCAGCCCAGTTTGGACCAATTCATGGTGGAGGGAGCCTCTAACCAGCCCAGTTTGGGCAAATTCATGGTGGAGGGAGCCTCTAAAAAACCCAGTTTGGACCAATTCATGGTGGAGGGAGCCTCTAACCAGCCCAGTTTGGGCAAATTCATGGTGGAGGGAGCCTCTAACCAGCCCAGTTTGGACCAATTAATGGTGGAGGGAGCCTCTAACCAGCCCAGTTTGGACCAATTCATGGTGGAGGGAGCCTCTAACCAGCCCAGTTTGGACCAATTAATGGTGGAGGGAGCCTCTAAACAGCCAAGTTTTGGGAAATTCATGGTGGAGGGAGCCTCTAACCAGCCCAGTTTGGACCAATTCATGGTGGAGGGAGCCTCTAAACAGCCCAGTTTGGGCAAATTCATGGTGGAGGGAGCCTCTAAAAAACCCAGTTTGGACCAATTCATGGTGGAGGGAGCCTCTAATTAGCCCAGTTTGGACCAATTAATTGTGGAGGGAGCCTCTAACCAGCCCAGTTTGGACCAATTAATGGTGGAGGGAGCCTCTAAACAGCCCAGTTTGGGCAAATTCATGGTGGAGGGAGCCTCTAACCAGCCCAGTTTGGACCAATTAATGGTGGAGGGAGCCTCTAACCAGCCCAGTTTGGACCAATTAATGGTGGAGGGAGCCTCTAACCACCCCAGTTTGGACCAATTCATGGTGGAGGGAGCCTCTAACCAGCCCAGTTTGGACCAATTCATGGTGGAGGGAGCCTCTAAAAAACCCAGTTTGGACCAATTCATGGTGGAGGGAGCCTCTAAACAGCCCAGTTTGGGCAAATTCATGGTGGAGGGAGCCTCTAAAAAACCCAGTTTGGACCAATTCATGGTGGAGGGAGCCTCTAACCAGCCCAGTTTGGACCAATTAATGGTGGAGGGAGCCTCTAAACAGCCAAGTTTGGACCAATTCATGGTGGAGGGAGCCTCTAAAAACCCCAGTTTGGACCAATTCATGGTGGAGGGAGCCTCTAACCAGCCCAGTTTGGACCAATTAATGGTGGAGGGAGCCTCTAACCAGCCCAGTTTGGACCAATTAATGGTGGAGGGAGCCTCTAACCACCCCAGTTTGGACCAATTCATGGTGGAGGGAGCCTCTAAACAGCCAAGTTTGGACCAATTCATGGTGAAGGGAGCCTCTAAAAACCCGTTTGGACCAATTCATGGTGGAGGGAGCCTCTAACCAGCCCAGTTTGGGCAAATTCATGGTGGAGGGAGCCTCTAAACAGCCCAGTTTGGGCAAATTCATGGTGGAGGGAGCCTCTAACCAGCCCAGTTTGGACCAATTAATGGTGGAGGGAGCCTCTAACCAGCCCAGTTTGGACCAATTAATGGTGGAGGGAGCCTCTAACCACCCCAGTTTGGACCAATTCATGGTGGAGGGAGCCTCTAAACAGCCAAGTTTGGACCAATTCATGGTGGAGGGAGCCTCTAAAAACCCCAGTTTGGACCAATTCATGGTGGAGGGAGCCTCTAACCAGCCCAGTTTGGACCAATTAATGGTGGAGGGAGCCTCTAAACAGCCAAGTTTTGGGAAATTCATGGTGGAGGGAGCCTCTAACCAGCCCAGTTTGGACCAATTCATGGTGGAGGGAGCCTCTAAACAGCCCAGTTTGGGCAAATTCATGGTGGAGGGAGCCTCTAAAAAACCCAGTTTGGACCAATTCATGGTGGAGGGAGCCTCTAATTAGCCCAGTTTGGACCAATTAATTGTGGAGGGAGCCTCTAACCAGCCCAGTTTGGACCAATTAATGGTGGAGGGAGCCTCTAAACAGCCCAGTTTGGGCAAATTCATGGTGGAGGGAGCCTCTAACCAGCCCAGTTTGGACCAATTAATGGTGGAGGGAGCCTCTAACCAGCCCAGTTTGGACCAATTAATGGTGGAGGGAGCCTCTAACCACCCCAGTTTGGACCAATTCATGGTGGAGGGAGCCTCTAACCAGCCCAGTTTGGACCAATTCATGGTGGAGGGAGCCTCTAACCAGCCCAGTTTGGACCAATTAATGGTGGAGGGAGCCTCTAACCACCCCAGTTTGGACCAATTCATGGTGGAGGGAGCCTCTAAAAAACCCAGTTTGGACCAATTCATGGTGGAGGGAGCCTCTAAACAGCCCAGTTTGGGCAAATTCATGGTGGAGGGAGCCTCTAAACAGCCCAGTTTGGGCAAATTCATGGTGGAGGGAGCCTCTAACCAGCCCAGTTTGGACCAATTAATGGTGGAGGGAGCCTCTAACCAGCCCAGTTTGGACCAATTCATGGTGGAGGGAGCCTCTAAAAAACCCAGTTTGGACCAATTCATGGTGGAGGGAGCCTCTAAACAGCCCAGTTTGGGCAAATTCATGGTGGAGGGAGCCTCTAAAAAACCCAGTTTGGACCAATTCATGGTGGAGGGAGCCTCTAACCAGCCCAGTTTGGACCAATTAATGGTGGAGGGAGCCTCTAAACAGCCAAGTTTGGACCAATTCATGGTGGAGGGAGCCTCTAAAAACCCCAGTTTGGACCAATTCATGGTGGAGGGAGCCTCTAACCAGCCCAGTTTGGACCAATTAATGGTGGAGGGAGCCTCTAACCAGCCCAGTTTGGACCAATTAATGGTGGAGGGAGCCTCTAACCACCCCAGTTTGGACCAATTCATGGTGGAGGGAGCCTCTAAACAGCCAAGTTTGGACCAATTCATGGTGAAGGGAGCCTCTAAAAACCCGTTTGGACCAATTCATGGTGGAGGGAGCCTCTAACCAGCCCAGTTTGGGCAAATTCATGGTGGAGGGAGCCTCTAAACAGCCCAGTTTGGGCAAATTCATGGTGGAGGGAGCCTCTAACCAGCCCAGTTTGGACCAATTAATGGTGGAGGGAGCCTCTAACCAGCCCAGTTTGGACCAATTAATGGTGGAGGGAGCCTCTAACCACCCCAGTTTGGACCAATTCATGGTGGAGGGAGCCTCTAAACAGCCAAGTTTGGACCAATTCATGGTGGAGGGAGCCTCTAAAAACCCCAGTTTGGACCAATTCATGGTGGAGGGAGCCTCTAACCAGCCCAGTTTGGACCAATTAATGGTGGAGGGAGCCTCTAAACAGCCAAGTTTTGGGAAATTCATGGTGGAGGGAGCCTCTAACCAGCCCAGTTTGGACCAATTCATGGTGGAGGGAGCCTCTAAAAAACCCAGTTTGGACCAATTCATGGTGGAGGGAGCCTCTAAACAGCCCAGTTTGGGCAAATTCATGGTGGAGGGAGCCTCTAACCAGCCCAGTTTGGACCAATTAATGGTGGAGGGAGCCTCTAAACAGCCCAGTTTGGGCAAATTCATGGTGGAGGGAGCCTCTAACCAGCCCAGTTTGGACCAATTCATGGTGGAGGGAGCCTCTAACCAGCCCAGTTTGGGCAAATTCATGGTGGAGGGAGCCTCTAAAAAACCCAGTTTGGACCAATTCATGGTGGAGGGAGCCTCTAACCAGCCCAGTTTGGGCAAATTCATGGTGGAGGGAGCCTCTAACCAGCCCAGTTTGGACCAATTAATGGTGGAGGGAGCCTCTAACCAGCCCAGTTTGGACCAATTCATGGTGGAGGGAGCCTCTAACCAGCCCAGTTTGGACCAATTAATGGTGGAGGGAGCCTCTAAACAGCCAAGTTTTGGGAAATTCATGGTGGAGGGAGCCTCTAACCAGCCCAGTTTGGACCAATTCATGGTGGAGGGAGCCTCTAAACAGCCCAGTTTGGGCAAATTCATGGTGGAGGGAGCCTCTAAAAAACCCAGTTTGGACCAATTCATGGTGGAGGGAGCCTCTAATTAGCCCAGTTTGGACCAATTAATTGTGGAGGGAGCCTCTAACCAGCCCAGTTTGGACCAATTAATGGTGGAGGGAGCCTCTAAACAGCCCAGTTTGGGCAAATTCATGGTGGAGGGAGCCTCTAACCAGCCCAGTTTGGACCAATTAATGGTGGAGGGAGCCTCTAACCAGCCCAGTTTGGACCAATTAATGGTGGAGGGAGCCTCTAACCACCCCAGTTTGGACCAATTCATGGTGGAGGGAGCCTCTAACCAGCCCAGTTTGGACCAATTCATGGTGGAGGGAGCCTCTAAAAAACCCAGTTTGGACCAATTCATGGTGGAGGGAGCCTCTAAACAGCCCAGTTTGGGCAAATTCATGGTGGAGGGAGCCTCTAAAAAACCCAGTTTGGACCAATTCATGGTGGAGGGAGCCTCTAACCAGCCCAGTTTGGACCAATTAATGGTGGAGGGAGCCTCTAAACAGCCAAGTTTGGACCAATTCATGGTGGAGGGAGCCTCTAAAAACCCCAGTTTGGACCAATTCATGGTGGAGGGAGCCTCTAACCAGCCCAGTTTGGACCAATTAATGGTGGAGGGAGCCTCTAACCAGCCCAGTTTGGACCAATTAATGGTGGAGGGAGCCTCTAACCACCCCAGTTTGGACCAATTCATGGTGGAGGGAGCCTCTAAACAGCCAAGTTTGGACCAATTCATGGTGAAGGGAGCCTCTAAAAACCCGTTTGGACCAATTCATGGTGGAGGGAGCCTCTAACCAGCCCAGTTTGGGCAAATTCATGGTGGAGGGAGCCTCTAAACAGCCCAGTTTGGGCAAATTCATGGTGGAGGGAGCCTCTAACCAGCCCAGTTTGGACCAATTAATGGTGGAGGGAGCCTCTAACCAGCCCAGTTTGGACCAATTAATGGTGGAGGGAGCCTCTAACCACCCCAGTTTGGACCAATTCATGGTGGAGGGAGCCTCTAAACAGCCAAGTTTGGACCAATTCATGGTGGAGGGAGCCTCTAACCAGCCCAGTTTGGACCAATTAATGGTGGAGGGAGCCTCTAAACAGCCAAGTTTTGGGAAATTCATGGTGGAGGGAGCCTCTAACCAGCCCAGTTTGGACCAATTCATGGTGGAGGGAGCCTCTAAAAACCCCAGTTTGGACCAATTCATGGTGGAGGGAGCCTCTAACCAGCCCAGTTTGGACCAATTAATGGTGGAGGGAGCCTCTAAACAGCCAAGTTTTGGGAAATTCATGGTGGAGGGAGCCTCTAACCAGCCCAGTTTGGACCAATTCATGGTGGAGGGAGCCTCTAAACAGCCCAGTTTGGGCAAATTCATGGTGGAGGGAGCCTCTAAAAAACCCAGTTTGGACCAATTCATGGTGGAGGGAGCCTCTAATTAGCCCAGTTTGGACCAATTAATTGTGGAGGGAGCCTCTAACCAGCCCAGTTTGGACCAATTAATGGTGGAGGGAGCCTCTAAACAGCCCAGTTTGGGCAAATTCATGGTGGAGGGAGCCTCTAACCAGCCCAGTTTGGACCAATTAATGGTGGAGGGAGCCTCTAACCAGCCCAGTTTGGACCAATTAATGGTGGAGGGAGCCTCTAACCACCCCAGTTTGGACCAATTCATGGTGGAGGGAGCCTCTAACCAGCCCAGTTTGGACCAATTCATGGTGGAGGGAGCCTCTAACCAGCCCAGTTTGGACCAATTAATGGTGGAGGGAGCCTCTAACCACCCCAGTTTGGACCAATTCATGGTGGAGGGAGCCTCTAAAAAACCCAGTTTGGACCAATTCATGGTGGAGGGAGCCTCTAAACAGCCCAGTTTGGGCAAATTCATGGTGGAGGGAGCCTCTAAACAGCCCAGTTTGGGCAAATTCATGGTGGAGGAGCCTCTAACCAGCCCAGTTTGGACCAATTAATGGTGGAGGGAGCCTCTAACCAGCCCAGTTTGGACCAATTCATGGTGGAGGGAGCCTCTAAACAGCCCAGTTTGGGCAAATTCATGGTGGAAGGAGCCTCTAACCAGCAGAGTTGTGGGAAAGCAGGGTGGAGGGAGCCTCTAACCAGCAGAGTTGGTGGAAATCAGGGTGGAGGGAGCCTCTAACCAGCAGAGTTGGGGGAAATCATGTTGGAGGGAGCCTAGTATTAGCAGAATTGTGCAACGCTTATGGTGGATGAGTATGAGGATGCGGAGGAATTGGAGAGGTTGAGTACAGACATGGAGTTTCATGTTGGGGTGCTTTACACAGGTGGGCACAAAAATGAAGGCTCTATCCAGTGGTGGTTCATTTTTATCAAAGTGAGCCGGTCGGCACTCTCAGCTGACAGACGGGTGCGCTTGTCAGTGATGATGCCACCGGCTGCACTGAACACCCTCTCAGATAGGACGCTGGCGGCAGGACAGGACAGCACCTCCAAGGCATATAGGGCAAGTTCAAGCCACAGGTCCAACTTCGACACCCAATACGTGTAGGGCGCAGAGGGGTCGGAGAGGACAGGGCTGTGGTCGGAAAGGTATTCCCGCAACATGCGCCTATACTTCTCACGCCTGGTGACACTAGGACCCTCCGTGGCGGCACTTTGGCGAGGGGGTGCCATCAAGGTGTCCCAGACCTTAGACAGTGTGCCCCTCGTTTGTGTGGACCGGTGAGAACTTGGTTGCCTACTGGAGGAACTGCCCTCCCTGCCGCCACTGTCACATGCTGGAAACATCTCCATCATATTCTGCACCAATTGCCTGTGGCAAGCATTGATGCGATTGGCCCTCCCCTCTACCGGAATAAAAGACGAGATGTTGTTTTTATACCGGGGGTCAAGGATAGCAAAGATCCAGTACTGGTTGTCCTCCATGATTTTGACAATACGCTTGTCGGTTGTAAAGCACCCCAACATGAACTCAGCCATGTCTGCCACAGTGTTAGTTGGCATGACTCCTCTGGCCCCACCGGAAAGTTCAATCTCCATTTCCTCCTCATCCTCCATGTCTACCCATCCGCGCTGCAACAATGGGACGATTCGAAGTTGCCCGGAAGCCTCCTGTATCACCATCACATCATCGGACAACTCTTCTTCCTCCTCCTCCTCCTCCTCCTCCTCCTCCATTAAACGCAGTGAAGCGGACAGATGTGTGGACCTACTCTCCAGCTGTGACGGATCGGATGCTATCCCTAACTCCTCTGTGTGATCTGAGTTATCCCTGATGTCAATCAGGGATTCTCTCAGAACACACAAGAGCGGGATTGTAAGGCTCACCATCGCATCCTCAGAGCTCACCCTCCTTGTGGACTCCTCAAAGACCCGTAGGATGTCACAAAGGTCTCTCATCCATGGCCACTCATGGATGTGAAACTGAGGCAGCTGACTTTGTGGCACCCTAGGGTTTTGTAGCTGGTATTCCATCAAAGGTCTCTGCTGCTCAACCACTCTATTCAACATCTGAAACGTTGAGTTCCAGCGTGTGGGGACGTCGCACAAAAGCCGGTGTTGTGGCACATGCAGGCGTTGCTGGAGAGATTTTAAGCTAGCAGCGGCTACTGTCGACTTGCGAAAGTGGGCGCACATGCGCCGCACTTTCACCAGTAGCTCTGGAACATTGGGGTAGCTCTTTAGGAAACGTTGCACCACTAGGTTGAAGACGTGGGCCAGGCATGGAACATGTTGGAGTCCGGCAAGCTCCAGAGCTGCTACCAGGTTCCGGCCGTTATCACAAACGACCATGCCTGGGCCCAGGTGCAGCGGCTCAAACCATATTGCCGTCTCATCGAGGAGGGCATCCCTCACCTCGGAGGCAGTGTGCTGTCTGTCCCCCAAGCTGATCAGCTTCAGCACAGCCTGCTGACGTCTACCAACGCCAGTGCTGCAACGTTTCCAACTCGTAGCTGGGGTCAATCTAACAGCGGAGGAGGAGGCGGTGGCGGAGGAGGAGGCGGAGGAGGAGGCGGTAGAGGAGGAGGAGGAGGGGGGTGTTCTTCTCGTGTCCCTGCCAGGAATGTTAGGCGGGGAGACGAGGTACACCGGGCCAGTTTGGGAAGCAGTCCCAGCCTCAACTACATTTACCCAGTGTGCCGTCAGTGAAATGTAGCGTCCCTGTCCGCATGCACTTGTCCACGCGTCGGTGGTCAAGTGGACCTTTGTGCAAAGCGCGGAACTAAGGGCCCGCCTGATGTTGAGTGACACGTGCTGGTGCAAGGCGGGGACGGCACACCGGGAGAAGTAGTGACGGCTAGGGACGGCATAGCGAGGTGCCGCAGTTGCCATCAGGTCCAGGAAGGCGGGAGTTTCAACAAGCCGGAACGCCAACATCTCCTGGGCCAGCAGTTTAGCGATGTTGGCGTTCAAGGCTTGCGCGTGTGGGTGGTTAGCAGTGTATTTCTGCCGCCGCTCCAATGTCTGAGAGATGGTGGGTTGTTGTAAAGAAACGCCTGATGGTGCCTTTGATGGTGCAGGAGAAGGAGATAAGACAGGACCAGGGGAGGATGAGGTAGAAGTCAACAAAGTGGCGGAGGCAGATGAAGTGGTGTCCTGGCTCGTCCTCTGGAGTGCATCGCCAGCACAGTCAGCAGTGGCAGTGGCAGAGGCAGAGGCAGAGGCAGTGGCAGTGGCGTGAACGGCAGGCGGCCTTTGTCCTGCCGTTGCTGCCTGCCACTGATTCCAGTGCTTGGATTCCAAATGACGGCGCATTGAAGTGGTGGACAGGTTGCTCTTCTCAGAGCCCCTAATCAATTTCGAGAGGCAAATTGTGCAGACAACACTATATCTGTCCTCGGCGCATTCCTTGAAAAAACTCCACACCTTCGAGAAACGTGCCCTCGAGGTGGGAGTTTTTCGGGGCTGGGTACGAACTGGAACATCTTGGGAGATTCCGGGTGTGGCCTGGCTTCGCCTAAGCTGCTGACCTCTGCCTCTGCCTCTAGCTACCCTTTTTGGTGCTGCACCTGCCTCAACATCCACACTACTTTCCCCGCTTGACATCCCCCCTGTCCAGGTCGGGTCAGTGTCCTCATCATCCACCACTTCCTCTTCCAACTCCTGTCTCATCTCCTCCTCCCGCACAATGCGCCAGTCAACTGGATGCCCTGACGGCAACTGCGTCACATCATCGTCGATGAGGGTGGGTTGCTGGTCATCCACCACCAAATCGAACGGAGATGGAGGAGACTCTAGTGTTTGAGCATCTGGACACAGATGCTCCTCTGTTAGGTTCGTGGAATCGTGACGTGGAGAGGCAGGTTGAGGGACAATGAAAGGAGTGGAGAACAGCTCTGGGGAGCAGGGACAGTTTGGGTTATTGTTCTGTAAAGCTTCGGAATTTTGGGAGGAAGGAAGACAAGACTGTTGGGTAATAGGAGGAGAGGAGGCAGAGTCTGACTGGCTGCTGGACAATGTGCTGTAAGCGTTCTCTGACAGCCATTGCAAGACCTGTTCCTGGTTCTCGGGCCTACTAAGGTTTGTACCCTGCAGTTTAGTTAATGTGGCAAGCAACCCTGGCACTGTGGAGTGGCGCAATGCTTGCTGCCCCACAGGAGTAGGCACGGGACGCCCTGTGGCTTCACTGCTACCTTGCTCCCCAGAACCATTCCCCCGACCTCGCCCACGGCCTCGTCCACGTCCCTTTCCGGGAGCCTTGCGCATTTTGAATTCCTAGTTAGAAATTGGCACTGTATACCAGTAGTAAAAATTGTGGGTGCACGTAACCCCAATATATTCTTTGAATTCCCAGTCAGACACTGGCACTATATGGCAGTAGCAAGAAATGAGGGTATTTGTATTCCCAATATACTCTTTGAATTCCCAGTCAGACAATGGCACTGTATACCAGTAGTAAAAATTGTGGGTGCACGTAACCCCAATATATTCTTTGAATTCCCAGTCAGACACTGGCACTATATGGCAGTAGCAAGAAATGAGGGTATTTGTATTCCCAATATACTCTTTGAATTCCCAGTCAGACAATGGCACTGTATACCAGTAGTAAAAATTGTGGGTGCACGTAACCCCAATATATTCTTTGAATTACCAGTCAGAAACTGGCACTATATGGCAGTAGCAAGAAATGAGGGTATTTATAACCCCAATATATTCTTTGAATTCCCAGTCAGACAATGGCACTGTATACCAGTAGTAAAAATTGTGGGTGCACGTAACCCCAATATATTCTTTGAATTCCCAGTCAGACACTGGCACTATATGGCAGTAGCAAGAAATGAGGGTATTTGTATTCCCAATATACTCTTTGAATTCCCAGTCAGACAATGGCACTGTATACCAGTAGTAAAAATTGTGGGTGCACGTAACCCCAATATATTCTTTGAATTACCAGTCAGAAACTGGCACTATATGGCAGTAGCAAGAAATGAGGGTATTTATAACCCCAATATATTCTTTGAATTCCCAGTCAGACAATGGCACTGTATACCAGTAGTAAAAATTGTGGGTGCACGTAACCCCAATATATTCTTTGAATTACCAGTCAGAAACTGGCACTATATGGCAGTAGCAAGAAATGAGGGTATTTGTATTCCCAATATACTCTTTGAATTCCCAGTCAGACAATGGCACTGTATACCAGTAGTAAAAATTGTGGGTGCACGTAACCCCAATATATTCTTTGAATTACCAGTCAGAAACTGGCACTATATGGCAGTAGCAAGAAATGAGGGTATTTATAACCCCAATATATTCTTTGAATTCCCAGTCAGACAATGGCACTGTATACCAGTAGTAAAAATTGTGGGTGCACGTAACCCCAATATATTCTTTGAATTCCCAGTCAGAAACTGGCACTATATGGCAGTAGCAAGAAATGAGGGTATTTGTATTCCCAATATACTCTTTGAATTCCCAGTCAGACAATGGCACTGTATACCAGTAGTAAAAATTGTGGGTGCACGTAACCCCAATATATTCTTTGAATTACCAGTCAGAAACTGGCACTATATGGCAGTAGCAAGAAATGAGGGTATTTATAACCCCAATATATTCTTTGAATTCCCAGTCAGACAATGGCACTGTATACCAGTAGTAAAAATTGTGGGTGCACGTAACCCCAATATATTCTTTGAATTCCCAGTCAGACACTGGCACTATATGGCAGTAGCAAGAAATGAGGGTATTTGTATTCCCAATATACTCTTTGAATTCCCAGTCAGACAATGGCACTGTATACCAGTAGTAAAAATTGTGGGTGCACGTAACCCCAATATATTCTTTGAATTACCAGTCAGAAACTGGCACTATATGGCAGTAGCAAGAAATGAGGGTATTTATAACCCCAATATATTCTTTGAATTCCCAGTCAGACAATGGCACTGTATACCAGTAGTAAAAATTGTGGGTGCACGTAACCCCAATATATTCTTTGAATTACCAGTCAGAAACTGGCACTATATGGCAGTAGCAAGAAATGAGGGTATTTGTATTCCCAATATACTCTTTGAATTCCCAGTCAGACAATGGCACTGTATACCAGTAGTAAAAATTGTGGGTGCACGTAACCCCAATATATTCTTTGAATTACCAGTCAGAAACTGGCACTATATGGCAGTAGCAAGAAATGAGGGTATTTATAACCCCAATATATTCTTTGAATTCCCAGTCAGACAATGGCACTGTATACCAGTAGTAAAAATTGTGGGTGCACGTAACCCCAATATATTCTTTGAATTCCCAGTCAGAAACTGGCACTATATGGCAGTAGCAAGAAATGAGGGTATTTGTATTCCCAATATACTCTTTGAATTCCCAGTCAGACAATGGCACTGTATACCAGTAGTAAAAATTGTGGGTGCACGTAACCCCAATATATTCTTTGAATTACCAGTCAGAAACTGGCACTATATGGCAGTAGCAAGAAATGAGGGTATTTATAACCCCAATATATTCTTTGAATTCCCAGTCAGACAATGGCACTGTATACCAGTAGTAAAAATTGTGGGTGCACGTAACCCCAATATATTCTTTGAATTCCCAGTCAGAAACTGGCACTATATGGCAGTAGCAAGAAATGAGGGTATTTGTATTCCCAATATATTCTTTGAATTCCCAGTCAGACAATGGCACTGTATACCAGTAGTAAAAATTGTGGGTGCACGTAACCCCAATATATTCTTTGAATTACCAGTCAGAAACTGGCACTATATGGCAGTAGCAAGAAATGAGGGTATTTATAACCCCAATATATTCTTTGAATTCCCAGTCAGACAATGGCACTGTATACCAGTAGTAAAAATTGTGGGTGCACGTAACCCCAATATATTCTTTGAATTCCCAGTCAGAAACTGGCACTATATGGCAGTAGCAAGAAATGAGGGTATTTGTATTCCCAATATACTCTTTGAATTCCCAGTCAGACAATGGCACTGTATACCAGTAGTAAAATTGTGGGTGCACGTAACCCCAATATATTCTTTGAATTACCAGTCAGAAACTGGCACTATATGGCAGTAGCAAGAAATGAGGGTATTTGTATTCCCAATATATTCTTTGAATTCCCAGTCAGACAATGGCACTGTATACCAGTAGTAAAAATTGTGGGTGTATATAGCCCCAATTCTATTGCTAGGGGACTTGCAGGGTATTTCTGGGGTGAAGGTGGGGGGGCACACCGTTGGAACGGGTATCGGGGTATATATCGGGTATACGGGAATACACTGACAGTGTATTCCATTCAGGATCCTGGGAAAGCTGGGTTGCGGCGATTGAGCCCGTCAGTGCCACGTTACACTGACAAGCTTCTCCCTGGAATTTAGCTCTTACAAGAGCTGTTGGTTGTCTTCTCCTTCCTATCCTAGCCTGTCCCTGCCTACCCAGAATCTAAGCCCTAGCTAGCTGGACGGAAACCTCCGTCCTCGGTGAATTGCAAGCTCAGAATGACGCGAAGCTGGGCGGCGCTGTTCTTTTAAATTAGAGGTCACATGTTTTCGGCAGCCAATGGGTTTTGCCTACTTTTTTCAACGTCACCGGTGTCGTAGTTCCTGTCCCACCTACCCTGCGCTGTTATTGGAGCAAAAAAGGCGCCAGGGAAGGTGGGAGGGGAATCGAGTAATGGCGCACTTTACCACGCGGTGTTCGATTCGATTCGAACATGCCGAACAGCCTAATATCCGATCGAACATGAGTTCGATAGAACACTGTTCGCTCATCTCTACTAGTAATGTATTTCAAGCATTTAGTTGGGGATTCCTACATCTGTATGCTTCACTTTTCTTGAATGACATCATCATTTCTCTATTCACATCCCAAGCTGAAACGGGAATGCTGATGGTTTCCTGTTAACATTCAGTCTCCTGTTGGTTCAGTGTCTGTAATGAACATCTGGTCTGCTATGGTGTATATGTAACGTAATATAGTATAAATAAATAGGGATTAAGAGATTGATATTGGTGGTGATGATAGATAGATAGATAGATAGATAGATAGATAGATAGATAGATAGATAGATAGATAGATAGATAGATAGATAGATAGATAGATAGATAGATAATGTAATAGATAAGAAAATGTATATATACAGTAGATATTGCAGATGTATTGTTATTGATGATAGAGAAAAAGATGTAGAGATACATATATTGCAGATAGATATGGTTGATAGAAATATATAATGTTAAATAGATAGATAGATAGATAGATAGATAGATAGATAGATAGATAGATAGATAGATAGATAGATAGATACTATAGATATACAGATATAGCAGAAAGACAGTTATTGTTGATATAGTGATAGATAATGCAATAGCTTGATTAGTTATGATAGATAGAGATGTATATGTGATAGATAGATGATAGATAGATAGATAGATAGATAGATAGATAGATAGATAGATAATATAGATATACAGATATAGCAGAAAGAGTTATTGTTGATATAGTGATAGATAATGCAATAGATTGAATAGTTATGATAGATATATAGATGTATGTGTAATAGATAGATAGGTAGATGATAGATAGATAGATAGATAGATAGATAGATAGATAGATAGATAGACAAATAGATAGATACTATATATATGTATCATAAATTATATGGGTTCAGCCTATTACATATGCCTACGCATCCCCTCTGTCTTCCTTACCCCAATTACTTTCAAGGGGTATAGATTGAGAGGACAATATCTAGAATCTTCTACGTCTAAAAATAAATCAGGTTGATCAGATCAATGGCACCATCCACATTCATCTTTATTGCATATTTTTCATAAAGCATAATACTGTAGAGATTTTTTTTTCCAATTCATTCCGCACTGTGAGATGAAATGACCTTATTTAACTGTACATACGTCAAGTGTATCCAAAAGTGTTTTCCAATAGACAGAAAGGTTAGATGAAAAACACAATGATTCATTTTATTTCTAAGGGATCATGCTGATTTACAGCCGATGATCTGACTTCATAATGACAAAGTTGATTGCAATACTAGAGAGGTTTGTGCTCACATTTTAATCTAAGGCTCAGTGCCATCGCTGACAGTAATATATTTTACAATGTGACAATATGTTGTTTATTAGAACTGATTGTTCTAAGGTACAATGTTTTTCCGTTGCATCTATTGTACAGTACCTTACCATAGGTTTGCCTCAATTTCTAAGCTTCAATTATTTGCTATACATTTAAAGAACATGCATTGAAAAGGTATATGATGTATAATAACTAGAGATGAGCGAACAGTGTTCTATCGAACTCATGTTCGATCGGATATTAGGCTGTTCGGCATGTTCGAATCGAATCGAACACCGCGTGGTAAAGTGCGCCATTACTCGATTCCCCTCCCACCTTCCCTGGCG
The DNA here is from genome assembly GCF_031893055.1 of Leptodactylus fuscus. Classification (NCBI taxonomy): domain Eukaryota; kingdom Metazoa; phylum Chordata; class Amphibia; order Anura; family Leptodactylidae; genus Leptodactylus; species Leptodactylus fuscus. The sequence continues at coordinate 19,346,582 of NC_134273.1, read as the reverse complement.
CCTTTTTTGCTCCAATAACAGCGCAGGGTAGGTGGGACAGGAACTACGACACCGGTGACGTTGAAAAAAGTAGGCAAAACCCATTGGCTGCCGAATACATGTGACCTCTAATTTAAAAGAACAGCGCCGCCCAGGTTCGCGTCATTCTGAGCTTGCAATTCACCGAGGACGGAGGTTTCCGTCCAGCTAGCTAGGGATTAGATTCTGGGTAGGCAGGGACAGGCTAGGATAGGAAGGAGAAGACAACCACAACAGCTCTTGTAAGAGCTAAATTCCAGGGAGAAGCTTGTCAGTGTAACGTGGCACTGACGGGCTCAATCGCCGCAACCCAGCTTTCCCAGGATCCTGAATGGAATACACTGTCAGTGTATTCCCGTATACCCGATATATACCCCGATACCCGTTCCAACGGTGTGCCCCCCCACCTTCACCCCAGAAATACCCTGCAAGTCCCCTAGCAATAGAATTGGGGCTATATACACCCACAATTTTTACTACTGGTATACAGTGCCATTGTCTGACTGGGAATTCAAAGAATATATTGGGAATACAAATACCCTCATTTCTTGCTACTGCCATATAGTGCCAGTTTCTGACTGGTAATTCAAAGAATATATTGGGGTTACGTGCACCCACAATTTTTACTACTGGTATACAGTGCCATTGTCTGACTGGGAATTCAAAGAATATATTGGGAATACAAATACCCTCATTTCTTGCTACTGCCATATAGTGCCAGTGTCTGACTGGGAATTCAAAGAATATATTGGGGTTACGTGCACCCACAATTTTTACTACTGGTATACAGTGCCATTGTCTGACTGGGAATTCAAAGAATATATTGGGAATACAAATACCCTCATTTCTTGCTACTGCCATATAGTGCCAGTTTCTGACTGGTAATTCAAAGAATATATTGGGGTTACGTGCACCCACAATTTTTACTACTGGTATACAGTGCCATTGTCTGACTGGGAATTCAAAGAGTATATTGGGAATACAAATACCCTCATTTCTTGCTACTGCCATATAGTGCCAGTTTCTGACTGGGAATTCAAAGAATATATTGGGGTTACGTGCACCCACAATTTTTACTACTGGTATACAGTGCCATTGTCTGACTGGGAATTCAAAGAATATATTGGGGTTATAAATACCCTCATTTCTTGCTACTGCCATATAGTGCCAGTTTCTGACTGGTAATTCAAAGAATATATTGGGGTTACGTGCACCCACAATTTTTACTACTGGTATACAGTGCCATTGTCTGACTGGAATTCAAAGAGTATATTGGGAATACAAATACCCTCATTTCTTGCTACTGCCATATAGTGCCAGTTTCTGACTGGGAATTCAAAGAATATATTGGGGTTACGTGCACCCACAATTTTTTACTACTGGTATACAGTGCCATTGTCTGACTGGGAATTCAAAGAATATATTGGGGTTATAAATACCCTCATTTCTTGCTACTGCCATATAGTGCCAGTTTCTGACTGGTAATTCAAAGAATATATTGGGGTTACGTGCACCCACAATTTTTACTACTGGTATACAGTGCCATTGTCTGACTGGAATTCAAAGAGTATATTGGGAATACAAATACCCTCATTTCTTGCTACTGCCATATAGTGCCAGTTTCTGACTGGGAATTCAAAGAATATATTGGGGTTACGTGCACCCACAATTTTTACTACTGGTATACAGTGCCATTGTCTGACTGGGAATTCAAAGAATATATTGGGGTTATAAATACCCTCATTTCTTGCTACTGCCATATAGTGCCAGTTTCTGACTGGTAATTCAAAGAATATATTGGGTTACGTGCACCCACAATTTTTACTACTGGTATACAGTGCCATTGTCTGACTGGGAATTCAAAGAGTATATTGGAATACAAATACCTCATTTCTTGCTACTGCCATATAGTGCCAGTTTCTGACTGGGAATTCAAAGAATATATTGGGGTTACGTGCACCCACAATTTTTACTACTGGTATACAGTGCCATTGTCTGACTGGGAATTCAAAGAATATATTGGGGTTATAAATACCCTCATTTCTTGCTACTGCCATATAGTGCCAGTTTCTGACTGGTAATTCAAAGAATATATTGGGGTTACGTGCACCCACAATTTTTACTACTGGTATACAGTGCCATTGTCTGACTGGGAATTCAAAGAGTATATTGGGAATACAAATACCCTCATTTCTTGCTACTGCCATATAGTGCCAGTTTCTGACTGGGAATTCAAAGAATATATTGGGGTTTACGTGCACCCACAATTTTTACTACTGGTATACAGTGCCATTGTCTGACTGGGAATTCAAAGAATATATTGGGGTTATAAATACCCTCATTTCTTGCTACTGCCATATAGTGCCAGTTTCTGACTGGTAATTCAAAGAATATATTGGGGTTACGTGCACCCACAATTTTTACTACTGGTATACAGTGCCATTGTCTGACTGGGAATTCAAAGAGTATATTGGGAATACAAATACCCTCATTTTTTGCTACTGCCATATAGTGCCAGTTTCTGACTGGGAATTCAAAGAATATATTGGGGTTACGTGCACCCACAATTTTTACTACTGGTATACAGTGCCATTGTCTGACTGGGAATTTAAAGAGTATATTGGGAATACAAATACCCTCATTTCTTGCTACTGCCATATAGTGCCAGTTTCTGACTGGGAATTCAAAGAATATATTGGGGTTACGTGCACCCACAATTTTTACTACTGGTATACAGTGCCATTGTCTGACTGGGAATTCAAAGAATATATTGGGGTTATAAATACCCTCATTTCTTGCTACTGCCATATAGTGCCAGTTTCTGACTGGTAATTCAAAGAATATATTGGGGTTACGTGCACCCACAATTTTTACTACTGGTATACAGTGCCATTGTCTGACTGGGAATTCAAAGAGTATATTGGGAATACAAATACCCTCATTTCTTGCTACTGCCATATAGTGCCAGTTTCTGACTGGGAATTCAAAGAATATATTGGGGTTACGTGCACCCACAATTTTTACTACTGGTATACAGTGCCATTGTCTGACTGGGAATTTAAAGAGTATATTGGGAATACAAATACCCCTCATTTCTTGCTACTGCCATATAGTGCCAGTGTCTGACTGGGAATTCAAGGAATATATTGGGGTTACGTGCACCCACAATTTTTACTACTGGTATACAGTGCCAATTTCTAACTAGGAATTCAAAATGCGCAAGGCTCCCGGAAAGGGACGTGGACGAGGCCGTGGGCGAGGTCGGGGGAATGGTTCTGGGAGCAAGGTAGCAGTGAAGCCACAGGGCGTCCCGTGCCTACTCCTGTGGGGGCAGCAAGCATTGCGCCACTCCACAGTGCCAGGGTTGCTTGCCACATTAACTAAACTGCAGGGGTACAAACCTTAGTAGGCCCGAGAACCAGGAACAGGTCTTGCAATGGCTGTCAGAGAACGCTTACAGCACATTGTCCAGCAGCCAGTCAGACTCTGCCTCCTCTCCTCCTATTACCCAACAGTCTTGTCTTCCTTCCTCCCAAAATTCCGAAGCTTTACAGAACAATAACCCAAACTGTCCCTGCTCCCAGAGCTGTTCTCCGCTCCTTTCATTGTCCCTCAACCTGCCTCTCCACGTCACGATTCCACGAACCTAACAGAGGGAGCATCTGTGTCCAGATGCTCAAACACTAGAGTCTCCTCCATCTCCGTTCGATTTGGTGGTGGATGACCAGCAACCCACCCTCATCGACGATGATGTGACGCAGTTGCCGTCAGGGCATCCAGTTGACCGGCGCATTGTGCGGGAGGAGGAGATGAGACAGGAGTTGGAAGAGGAAGTGGTGGATGATGAGGACACTGACCCGACCTGGACAGGGGGGATGTCAAGCGGGGAAAGTAGTGTGGATGTTGAGGCAGGTGCAGCACCAAAAAGGGTAGCTAGAGGCAGAGGCAGAGGTCAGCAGCTTAGGCGAAGCCAGGCCACACCCGGAATCTCCCAAGATGTTCCAGTTCGTACCCAGCCCCGAAAAACTCCCACCTCGAGGGCACGTTTCTCGAAGGTGTGGAGTTTTTTCAAGGAATGCGCCGAGGACAGATATAGTGTTGTCTGCACAATTTGCCTCTCGAAATTGATTAGGGGCTCTGAGAAGAGCAACCTGTCCACCACTTCAATGCGCCGTCATTTGGAATCCAAGCACTGGAATCAGTGGCAGGCAGCAACGGCAGGACAAAGGCCGCCTGCCGTTCACGCCACTGCCACTGCCTCTGCCACTGCCTCTGCCTCTGCCACTGCCACTGCTGACTGTGCTGGCGATGCACTCCAGAGGACGAGCCAGGGACACCACTTCATCTGCCTCCGCCACTTTGTTGACTTCTACCTCATCCTCCCCTGGTCCTGTCTTATCTCCTTCTCCTGCACCATCAAAGGCACCATCAGGCGTTTCTTTACAACAACCCACCATCTCTCAGACATTGGAGCGGCGGCAGAAATACACTGCTAACCACCCACACGCGCAAGCCTTGAACGCCAACATCGCTAAACTGCTGGCCCAGGAGATGTTGGCGTTCCGGCTTGTTGAAACTCCCGCCTTCCTGGACCCTGATGGCAACTGCGGCACCTCGCTATGCCGTCCCTAGCCGTCACTACTTCTCCCGGTGTGCCGTCCCCGCCTTGCACCAGCACGTGTCACTCAACATCAGGCGGGCCCTTAGTTCCGCGCTTTGCACAAAGGTCCACTTGACCACCGACGCGTGGACAAGTGCATGCGGACAGGGACGCTACATTTCACTGACGGCACACTGGGTGAATGTAGTTGAGGCTGGGACTGCTTCCCAAACTGGCCCGGTGTACCTCGTCTCCCCGCCTAACATTCCTGGCAGGGACACGAGAAGAACACCCCCTCCTCCTCCTCCTCTACCGCCTCCTCCTCCGCCACCGCCTCCTCCTCCGCCACCGCCTCCTCCTCCGCTGTTAGATTGACCCCAGCTACGAGTTGGAAACGTTGCAGCACTGGCGTTGGTAGACGTCAGCAGGCTGTGCTGAAGCTGATCAGCTTGGGGACAGACAGCACACTGCCTCCGAGGTGAGGGATGCCCTCCTCGATGAGACGGCAATATGGTTTGAGCCGCTGCACCTGGGCCCAGGCATGGTCGTTTGTGATAACGGCCGGAACCTGGTAGCAGCTCTGGAGCTTGCCGGACTCCAACATGTTCCATGCCTGGCCCACGTCTTCAACCTAGTGGTGCAACGTTTCCTAAAGAGCTACCCCAATGTTCCAGAGCTACTGGTGAAAGTGCGGCGCATGTGCGCCACTTTCGCAAGTCGACAGTAGCCGCTGCTAGCTTAAAATCTCTCCAGCAACGCCTGCATGTGCCACAACACCGGCTTTTGTGCGACGTCCCCACACGCTGGAACTCAACGTTTCAGATGTTGAAATAGAGTGGTTGAGCAGCAGAGACCTTTGATGGAATACCAGCTACAAAACCCTAGGGTGCCACAAAGTCAGCTGCCTCAGTTTCACATCCATGAGTGGCCATGGATGAGAGACCTTTGTGACATCCTACGGGTCTTTGAGGAGTCCACAAGGAGGGTGAGCTCTGAGGATGCGATGGTGAGCCTTACAATCCCGCTCTTGTGTGTTCTGAGAGAATCCCTGATTGACATCAGGGATAACTCAGATCACACAGAGGAGTTAGGGATAGCATCCGATCCGTCACAGCTGGAGAGTAGGTCCACACATCTGTCCGCTTCACTGCGTTTAATGGAGGAGGAGGAGGAGGAGGGAGGAAGAAGAGTTGTCCGATGATGTGATGGTGATACAGGAGGCTTCCGGCAACTTCGAATCGTCCCATTGTTGCAGCGCGGATGGGTAGACATGGAGGATGAGGAGGAAATGGAGATTGAACTTTCCGGTGGGGCCAGAGGAGTCATGCCAACTAACACTGTGGCAGACATGGCTGAGTTCATGTTGGGGTGCTTTACAACCGACAAGCGTATTGTCAAAATCATGGAGGACAACCAGTACTGGATCTTTGCTATCCTTGACCCCCGGTATAAAAACAACATCTCGTCTTTTATTCCGGTAGAGGGGAGGGCCAATCGCATCAATGCTTGCCACAGGCAATTGGTGCAGAATATGATGGAGATGTTTCCAGCATGTGACGTTGGCGGCAGGGAGGGCAGTTCCTCCAGTAGGCAACCAAGTTCTCACCGGTCCACACAAACGAGGGGCACACTGTCTAAGGTCTGGGACACCTTGATGGCACCCCCTCGCCAAAGTGCCGCCACGGAGGGTCCTAGTGTCACCAGGCGTGAGAAGTATAGGCGCATGTTGCGGGAATACCTTTCCGACCACAGCCCTGTCCTCTCCGACCCCTCTGCGCCCTACACGTATTGGGTGTCGAAGTTGGACCTGTGGCTTGAACTTGCCCTATATGCCTTGGAGGTGCTGTCCTGTCCTGCCGCAGCGTCCTATCTGAGAGGGTGTTCAGTGCAGCCGGTGGCATCATCACTGACAAGCGCACCCGTCTGTCAGCTGAGAGTGCCGACCGGCTCACTTTGATAAAAATGAACCACCACTGGATAGAGCCTTCATTTTTGTGCCCACCTGTGTAAAGCACCCCAACATGAAACTCCATGTCTGTACTCAACCTCTCCAATTCCTCCGCATCCTCATACTCATCCACCATAAGCGTTGCACAATTCTGCTAATACTAGGCTCCCTCCAACATGATTTCCCCCAACTCTGCTGGTTAGAGGCTCCCTCCACCCTGATTTCCACCAACTCTGCTGGTTAGAGGCTCCCTCCACCCTGCTTTCCCACAACTCTGCTGGTTAGAGGCTCCTTCCACCATGAATTTGCCAAAACTGGGCTGTTTAGAGGCTCCCTCCACCATGAATTGGTCCAAACTGGCTGGGTTAGAGGCTCCCTCCACCATTAATTGGTCCAAACTGGGCTGGTTAGAGGCTCCCTCCACCATGAATTTGCCCAAACTGGGCTGTTTAGAGGCTCCCTCCACCATGAATTTGCCCAAACTGGGCTGTTTAGAGGCTCCCTCCACCATTAATTGGTCCAAACTGGGTTTTTTAGAGGCTCCCTCCACCATGAATTGGTCCAAACTGGGCTGGTTAGAGGCTCCCTCCACCATGAATTGATCCAAACTGGGGTGGTTAGAAGGCTCCCTCCACCATGAATTGGTCCAAACTGGGGTGGTTAGAGGCTCCCTCCACCATTAATTGGTCCAAACTGGGCTGGTTAGAGGCTCCCTCCACCATTAATTGGTCCAAACTGGGCTGGTTAGAGGCTCCCTCCACCATGAATTTGCCCAAACTGGGCTGTTTAGAGGCTCCCTCCACCATGAATTTGCCCAAACTGGGCTGGTTAGAGGCTCCCTCCACCATGAATTGGTCCAAACTGGGGTTTTTAGAGGCTCCCTCCACCATGAATTGGTCCAAACTTGGCTGTTTAGAGGCTCCCTCCACCATTAATTGGTCCCAAACTGGGCTGGTTAGAGGCTCCCTCCACCATGAATTGGTCCAAACTGGGTTTTTTAGAGGCTCCCTCCACCATGAATTTGCCCAAACTGGGCTGTTTAGAGGCTCCCTCCACCATGAATTGGTCCAAACTGGGCTGGTTAGAGGCTCCCTCCACCATGAATTTCCCAAAACTTGGCTGTTTAGAGGCTCCCTCCACCATGAATTGGTCCAAACTGGGCTGGTTAGAGGCTCCCTCCACCATGAATTGGTCCAAACTGGGGTTTTTAGAGGCTCCCTCCACCATGAATTGGTCCAAACTTGGCTGTTTAGAGGCTCCCTCCACCATGAATTGGTCCAAACTGGGGTGGTTAGAGGCTCCCTCCACCATTAATTGGTCCAAACTGGGCTGGTTAGAGGCTCCCTCCACCATTAATTGGTCCAAACTGGGCTGGTTAGAGGCTCCCTCCACCATGAATTTGCCCAAACTGGGCTGTTTAGAGGCTCCCTCCACCATGAATTGGTCCAAACGGGTTTTTAGAGGCTCCCTTCACCATGAATTGGTCCAAACTTGGCTGTTTAGAGGCTCCCTCCACCATGAATTGGTCCAAACTGGGGTGGTTAGAGGCTCCCTCCACCATTAATTGGTCCAAACTGGGCTGGTTAGAGGCTCCCTCCACCATTAATTGGTCCAAACTGGGCTGGTTAGAGGCTCCCTCCACCATGAATTGGTCCAAACTGGGGTTTTTAGAGGCTCCCTCCACCATGAATTGGTCCAAACTTGGCTGTTTAGAGGCTCCCTCCACCATTAATTGGTCCAAACTGGGCTGGTTAGAGGCTCCTCCACCATGAATTGGTCCAAACTGGGTTTTTTAGAGGCTCCCTCCACCATGAATTTGCCCAAACTGGGCTGTTTAGAGGCTCCCTCCACCATGAATTGGTCCAAACTGGGGTGGTTAGAGGCTCCCTCCACATTAATTGGTCCAAACTGGGCTGGTTAGAGGCTCCTCCACCATTAATTGGTCCAAACTGGGCTGGTTAGAGGCTCCCTCCACCATGAATTGGTCCAAACTGGGGTTTTTTAGAGGCTCCCTCCACCATGAATTGGTCCAAACTTGGCTGGTTAGAGGCTCCCTCCCACCATGAATTGGTCCAAACTGGGTTTTTTAGAGGCTCCCTCCACCATGAATTGGTCCAAACTGGGCTGGTTAGAGGCTTCCCTCCACCATGAATTGGTCCAAACTGGGGTGGTTAGAGGCTCCCTCCACCATTAATTGGTCCAAACTGGGCTGGTTAGAGGCTCCCTCCACCATTAATTGGTCCAAACTGGCTGGTTAGAGGCTCCCTCCACCATTAATTGGTCCAAACTGGGCTGGTTAGAGGCTCCCTCCACCATGAATTTGCCCAAACTGGGCTGTTTAGAGGCTCCCTCCACCATGAATTTGCCCAAACTGGGCTGGTTAGAGGCTCCCTCCACCATGAATTGGTCCAAACTGGGGTTTTTAGAGGCTCCCTCCACCATGAATTGGTCCAAACTTGGCTGTTTAGAGGCTCCCTCCACCATTAATTGGTCCAAACTGGGCTGGTTAGAGGCTCCCTCCACCATGAATTGTCCAAACTGGGTTTTTTAGAGGCTCCCTCCACCATGAATTTGCCCAAACTGGGCTGTTTAGAGGCTCCCTCCACCATGAATTGGTCCAAACTGGGGTGGTTAGAGGCTCCCTCCACCATTAATTGGTCCAAACTGGGCTGGGTTAGAGGCTCCCTCCACCATTAATTGGTCCAAACTGGGCTGGTTAGAGGCTCCCTCCACCATGAATTTGCCCAAACTGGGCTGGTTAGAGGCTCCCTCCACCATGAATTGGTCCAAACTGGGTTTTTTAGAGGCTCCCTCCACCATGAATTTGCCCAAACTGGGCTGGTTAGAGGCTCCCCTCCACCATGAATTGGTCCAAACCTGGGTTTTTAGAGGCTCCCTCCACCATGAATTTGCCCAAACTGGGCTGTTTAGAGGCTCCCTCCACCATGAATTGGTCCAAACTGGGTTTTTTAGAGGCTCCCTCCACCATGAATTGGTCCAAACTGGGCTGGTTAGAGGCTCCTCCACCATGAATTGGTCCAAACTGGGGTGGTTAGAGGCTCCCTCCCACCATTAATTGGTCCAAACTGGGCTGGTTAGAGGCTCCCTCCACCATTAATTGGTCCAAACTGGGCTGGTTAGAGGCTCCCTCCACCATGAATTTGCCCAAACTGGGCTGTTTAGAGGGCTCCCTCCACCATGAATTTGCCCAAACTGGGCTGGTTAGAGGCTCCCTCCACCATGAATTGGTCCCAAACTGGGGTTTTTAGAGGCTCCCTCCACCATGAATTGGTCCAAACTTGGCTGTTAGAGGCTCCCTCCACCATTAATTGGTCCAAACTGGGCTGGTTAGAGGCTCCCTCCACCATGAATTGGTCCAAACTGGGTTTTTTAGAGGCTCCCTCCACCATGAATTTGCCCAAACTGGGCTGTTTAGAGGCTCCCTCCACCATGAATTGGTCCAAACTGGGGTGGTTAGAGGCTCCCTCCACCATTAATTGGTCCAAACTGGGCTGGTTAGAGGCTCCCTCCACCATTAATTGGTCCAAACTGGGCTGGTTAGAGGCTCCCTCCACCATGAATTTGCCAAAACTGGGCTGGTTAGAGGCTCCTCCACCATGAATTGGTCCAAACTGGGTTTTTTAGAGGCTCCCTCCACCATGAATTGGTCCAAACTGGGGTGGTTAGAGGCTCCCTCCACCATGAATTTGCCCAAACTGGGCTGGTTAGAGGCTCCCTCCACCATGAATTGGTCCAAACTGGGGTTTTTAGAGGCTCCCTCCACCATGAATTGGTCCAAACTTGGCTGTTTAGAGGCTCCCTCCACCATTAATTGGTCCAAACTGGGCTGGTTAGAGGCTCCCCTCCACCATGAATTGGTCCAAACTGGGTTTTTTAGAGGCTCCCTCCACCATGAATTTGCCCAAACTGGGCTGTTTAGAGGCTCCCTCCACCATGAATTGGTCCAAACTGGGCTGGTTAGAGGCTCCCTCACCATGAATTTTCCCAAACTTGGCTGTTTAGAGGCTCCCTCCACCATGAATTGGTCCAAACTGGGCTGGTTAGAGGCTCCCTCCACCATGAATTGGTCCAAACTGGGGTTTTTAGAGGCTCCCTCCACCATGAATTGGTCCCAAACTTGGCTGTTAGAGGCTCCCTCCACCATGAATTGGTCCAAACTGGGGTGGTTAGAGGCTCCCTCCACCATTAATTGGTCCAAACTGGGCTGGTTAGAGGCTCCCTCCACCATTAATTGGTCCAAACTGGGCTGGTTAGAGGCTCCCTCCACCATGAATTTGCCCAAACTGGCTGTTTAGAGGCTCCCTCCACCATGAATTTGCCCAAACTGGGCTGGGTTAGAGGCTCCCTCCACCATGAATTGGTCCAAACGGGTTTTTAGAGGCTCCCTTCACCATGAATTGGTCCAAACTTGGCTGTTTAGAGGCTCCCTCCACCATGAATTGGTCCAAACTGGGGTGGTTAGAGGCTCCCTCCACCATTAATTGGTCCAAACTGGGCTGGTTAGAGGCTCCCTCCACCATTAATTGGTCCAAACTGGGCTGGTTAGAGGCTCCCTCCACCATGAATTGGTCCAAACTGGGGTTCTTTAGAGGCTCCCTCCACCATGAATTGGTCAAACTTGGCTGTTTAGAGGCTCCCTCCACCATTAATTGGTCCAAACTGGGCTGGTTAGAGGCTCCCTCCACCATGAATTGGTCCCAAACTGGGTTTTTTAGAGGCTCCCTCCACCATGAATTTGCCCAAACTGGGCTGTTTAGAGGCTCCCTCCACCATGAATTGGTCCAAACTGGGGTGGTTAGAGGCTCCCTCCACCATTAATTGGTCCAAACTGGGCTGGTTAGAGGCTCCCTCCACCATTAATTGGTCCAAACTGGGCTGGTTAGAGGCTCCCCTCCACCATGAATTGGTCCAAACTGGGGCTGTTTTAGAGGCTCCCTCCACCATGAATTGGTCCAAACTTGGCCTGGTTAGAGGCTCCCTCCACCATGAATTGGTCCAAACTGGGTCTTTTTAGAGGCTCCTCCACCATGAATTGGTCCCAAACTGGGCTGGTTAGAGGCTCCCTCCCACCATGAATTGGTCCAAACTGGGCGTGGTTAGAGGCTCCCTCCACCAATAATTGGTCCAAACTGGGCTGGTTAGAGGCTCCCTCCACCATTAATTGGTCCAAACTGGGCTGGTTAGAGGCTCCCTCCACCATTAATTGGTCCAAACTGGGCTGGTTAGAGGCTCCCTCCACCATGAATTTGCCCAAACTGGGCTGTTTAGAGGCTCCCTCCACCATGAATTTGCCCAAACTGGGCTGGTTAGAGGCTCCCTCCACCATGAATTGGTCCAAACTGGGGTTTTTAGAGGCTCCCTCCACCATGAATTGGTCCAAACTTGGCTGTTTAGAGGCTCCCTCCACCATTAATTGGTCCAAACTGGGCTGGTTAGAGGCTCCCTCCACATGAATTGGTCCAAACTGGGTTTTTTAGAGGCTCCCTCCACCATGATTTGCCCAAACTGGGCTGTTTAGAGGCTCCCTCCACCATGAATTGGTCCAAACTGGGTGGTTAGAGGCTCCCTCCACCATTAATTGGTCCAAACTGGGCTGGTTAGAGGCTCCCTCCACCATTAATTGGTCCAAACTGGGCTGGTTAGAGGCTCCCTCCACCATGAATTTGCCCAAACTGGGCCTGGTTAGAGGCTCCCTCCACCATGAATTGGTCAAACTGGGTTTTTTAGAGGCTCCCTCCACCATGAATTGACCAAACTGGGCTGGTTAGAGGCTCCCTCCACCATGAATTGGTCCAACTGGGGTTTTTAGAGGCTCCCCTTCCACCATGAATTTGCCCAAACTGGGTGTTTAGAGGCTCCCTCCACCATGAATTGGTCCAAACTGGGCTGTTTAAGAGGCTCCCTCCACCATGAATTGGTCCAAACTGGGCTGGTTAGAGGCTCCCTCCACCATGAATTGGTCCCAAACTGGGGTGGTTAGAGGCTCCCTCCACCATTAACTTGGTCCCAAACTGGGCTGGTTAGAGGCTCCCTCCACCATTAATTGGTCCAAACTGGGCTGGTTAGAGGCTCCCTCCACCATGAATTTGCCCAAACTGGGCTGTTTAGAGGCTCCCTCCACCATGAATTTGCCCAAACTGGGCTGGTTAGAGGCTCCCTCCACCATGAATTGGTCCAAACTGGGGTTTTTAGAGGCTCCCTCCACCATGAATTGGTCCAAACTTGGCTGTTTAGAGGCTCCCTCCACCATTAATTGGTCCAAACTGGGCCTGGTTAGAGGCTCCCTCCACATGAATTGGTCCAAACTGGTTTTTTAGAGGCTCCCTCCACCATGAATTTGCCCAAACTGGGGCTGTTTAGAGGCTCCCTCCACCATGAATTGGTCCAAACTGGGGTGGTTTAGAGGCTCCCTCCACCATTATTGGTCCAAACTGGGCTGGTTAGAGGCTCCCTCCACCATTAATTGGTCCAAACTGGGCTGGTTAGAGGCTCCCTCCACCATGAATTTGCCCAAACTGGGCTGGTTAGAGGCTCCCTCCACCAATGAATTGGTCCAAAACTGGGTTTTTAGAGGCTCCCTCCACCATGAATTGGTCCAAACTGGGGTGGTTAGAGGCTCCCTCCACCATGAATTTGCCCAAACTGGGGCTGGTTAGAGGCTCCCCTCCACCATGAATTGGTCCAAACTGGGGTTTTTAGAGGCTCCCTCCACCATGAATTGGTCCAAACTTGGCTGTTTAGAGGCTCCCCTCCACCATTAATTGGTCCAAACTGGGCTGGTTAGAGGCTCCCTCCACCATGAATTGGTCCAAACTGGGGTGGTTAGAGGCTCCCTCCACCATTAATTGGTCCTCAAACTGGGCTGGTTAGAGGCTCCCTCCACCATTAATTGGTCCAAACTGGGCTGGTTAGAGGCTCCCTCCACCATGAATTTGCCCAAACTGGGCTGTTTAGAGGCTCCCTCCACCTGAATTTGCCCAAACTGGCTGGTTAGAGGCTCCCTCCACCATGAATTGGTCCAAACTGGGGTTTTTAGAGGCTCCCCTCCACCATGAATTGGTCCAAACTTGGCTGTTA